>NW_027490041.1:970000-1255000 GCF_041146795.1 Maylandia zebra
GGTCGACGCCTCATTAGAAGAATCATCTGGACATTTGTGAGGAACTCTAACCAAGAAAGCAACGTCACACAGATCCAACAGACAGTTTCCATGACTGCAAGTGTTGAGTGGAAAAATGCTACATTGCATTATTGCATCCTCTCACCACAGGAGGCGCTGTTGGCACCACTGATTGCTGATCAGCTGTTCTCTGATGATCTGATTGATACTGTGAATAACGGGACTCACTGAACTCTGTGACACAGTGAAGATTACAGAGTTTAACTTCACCCTTTAAGACTGACCACAGAACCAAGTCCGCCAGAGCTTTTGTTATATTTTTACATGCTGTGGAGCCATTTGTGGGAGCATTTCAAGTTGCTATACATCAATACAACTGTTATAGCCCTAATTTTAATAATATGTGTGCATTAAGTCCATAGTAACTACATAAACTGCAAAAAAAACCTCTGCTCATCCATCTCTGTGTGTATCAGGATACATTTGGTTCATAATACACAGAAAAATCAGAGTTATTACCTGTAATAAATGTGAAAGATTCCTGCAGTGATAACCAGGCAGGACTGAAACACATCCAAGCTGTCACCACGGTAACAGCACCGCCCATCCACAGGTGAGGGGAGGAGCAAAAAGAGGGACTTTGACCATTTTATACTAAAAACACTCAACTAATGTTTCTAATATGAAACAAATAAGCCCACATTAATGTGAGCGTTTATTAAATAATAATAATGATGATTTCCTCCTGATCTCATTTCCACAGCAGAGAAAACTGTGGTGTATATTGAGGTGGAGGGTGTGGTCTGTGGCTCAGGTGTAGAGTGAGGGTGGGGTGCACCACAGCAGCATGCTGGGACTGCTGAGGGTGGAGGAGGGAGTGATGATGACATCAGAGCTGCAGCACAGAGACCAGTGAACACACAGTCTGTTCATCTTTGCATAGATACAATATACAGCACAATATTGAATGACAGACACGCTGTGGGAGCTTCCACAGATACACTGACGTCAGCATCCAGAGTCCTCCTGCTGCTCCCCCCTCAGAGCCCCGTGATCAGCACCAACACATTCAGTTAGATGACAGAGTCCAGCTGCAGCTAGAATCAGCTCCCCTCTGTGAACAACAGCACAGCGTCAGTGTTTCACACTCAGTGAAAGGAGGAAACAGCAGAAGAACACCATGTGTGCTACGTTTCCCAGGACACACTACAAACTGCACAAATACAGAGCAGCACGTGGAAGGACCTGGAGCTGCATTTACAGAGCTGCAGACAGCGTGATGTCCTGTATGGACAGGTGGAAGGAACCAAGTCCTCAGCTGGAACACTCGTGTTTGTCCACAGACAGGAAACACAGCAGGAAACTTCCTCACAGAAGTGCAGCTCATGGATAACACACTTCCTGTCAGTCAGAATGAGGCTGCAGCCAAACACAGAAAGGTGTTTTTGTCCAGATGAGCCCAGAGAAGAAACACGAGTGTTCACAGACATCAGAAGCTCAGAGAGGTGAAACATGAGGTTGGAGTCCTCGTCAGCATCCAGAAGAGCTGCTGTGAAACCCTGAGTACTCATGACAGACTCTGATGGCACAAACACATCATGATTCAAACAGAAAGACAAACATGGAGCTCCTGATCCTCCTGCATGAGAACAAGCTGACATGAGCGCTGTGTCTGAGAGTGTCTCCCTGTCACAGTGACAATAACACAGCTGCTGCTCACAGTCATTAAACTGACCTGAGGTCAGCTGTGCTCCTTACATATGAACCATGTGACCTCACATCAGTGCTGTGGATGACTGTAGTCATAGAAGAGTAGAGCTGTAGCAGGTGGTGTGAGGAGGAGGTGGTGTATTCTAGTTAACGCAGTACTGAAACACTCCAGCAGAGGGCGCTGTTAAGTCCTTATTGTAACACAGTTACTGTGTGCAGTTAGACTTCATACATAATCTGCACTTATTTCCATCAGACATGCTGTCAGTCAATGATTGGTTTCTATTGATTCTACTTCCTGTTGACTCGTTTGATGACAGTGAAACAATCACAGCTGATTGTGTGATGATGTAAACTGTCACTGTTACATTCAGTGTGTGTGACATAATGTTAGTGCAGGCTGATAACAGCCTGGTTCTGTTAGAAACACATGAACGTGTCCATAGATCAGTGTGTGTTTAACATGAGAGCTTCAGCCCTGCTGATGTGTTAAATAAAGACATGCAGGAAAACTGATGAGACTCTGAAATAACTCTTTATATTTATAATGTAACTCTGCATCAAAAGAACAACAAAGGATCCCAGACAGGTTTCTGTGAACAAAGACCATTCTGATGTTTCTGTGTTTCTAACACTTTGACATTATTAGTAAACAGACTGCAGTGAGCAGCATTTATAAAGAGCTTCTATATAAAGATATGACAGCTGTTTGACAAGTTTATCACTCTGTGTTTGGACCTGATCAGTCCAGCTGTTTACTTGAAACATGTTCATTTACCTGTTCTGTTATATTCATGTTCTTGTCTCTGTTGAAAACACATTTTAATGTCCCTCAGATTTTTCTCCCAGATGAATAAATCTAAAAATGACACAAACTGACTGCAGCTACTTTTTGTCCTTTCTGTCAAAAACCTTCATGTGACTCATGAGAGACACGTTTCAGCTGTTTGTGACAGATCAGAGGCCAACAAGTCATTTATAACACTTTCCATCATTGTTTAAAGTTCTCAGTGTTTCTGTGTTGCTGCGTATAGGATCTCCCAGCATCATCACTGTGCTGTCCAATCATTGTGTGCGAGGTTACCCTTATAGTGCGATGTGTGTTTGCACAAAGAGAAGCATGTGTGTCAAATATAAATAAGCACAGAACAGAAACAGCTGCTCGTTTCTTCTGTTTAGAGTCAAGTTAGTGTTTTGTGTCTTTGTTTGAGGCCTGATGTCGAGCAGAGGTGTGTGTAACTGCACTGCTCTGTTATATGTGTGAAGTGTGTGCTTCTCTTCAGCATCATCTTTGTCACTGCTGATTCCTTTGTGTCATCATGTGTTGAGAAGAGAGAACAGTTATAACGGAGGAGCAAAAGGAAGCCCTGAAATCTGCATCAACAAGGAAGTGTTGGCTCACCAGTGATCCCAGCAGAGCCACTGGTTTGGCTCCAGTTGTTCTAGATTCAATGATGTTGTTCCTACAGAAACATGTCAGCATCTTTATTGAATTTAATATGAAGCAGAAATGGTGTCATTAGGAGAAGAAGAGGAGAACAAGTCCGGCGAGGAGGCAGCAGCTCTTAAAGATGAAACAGCAGCTCAGCCCTGAGCTCAGAGAGCTGCACATGAAAAAGCTCCTCAAGCAGATCCTGTCAGAGGTTTGTCATCAACAGGAGGAACTGTTCACATCATAGGATGAAGATGCTGTCAGCTGGATGAAGAAGGTTATTTAATGCAAACGTTCACACTGAAGTCAAATTGTTGTCGTGTTGAACAGATTCATGTACTGATCGTCTCCAGAATGTTAGAAGAGCTTCAATGAATCATTAGAAACAACTTACAGCTGCACAGCTGTGTCAAACACATCTGTGTGTCATTGTGGGATTGTTGTGTTTCTACATGTGACACACGTCTAAAACATGCACACAATCTGAACACAAACAGGGACTCATGTGTTCCCACAGCCAGATGCTGAGAGCCATTTCCTTGTAGTCCTGTGTCTACATACATGAACCATTAGATGTTATTGGAATGATTGTCAGCTCTGATAGTTTCATGTGTGTTTAGCTGGACGCTGTTTGATCCTCGACATGTTTAAAGGTGTCCAGTCCTGAGACACTGGGGCTGGAAACAGCTGTGATGTCATTGGACTGTCACACAGACAGAAGTGCATGAAGCGAGCAGCCGAGGAGCCGCTGATGTTTTGGATTCAACAGCATTTGAAAGGTCGACACAGACACATTTGCACACAGAAAGCTGAATCTGTCATATGCCACAGTGAACTCACTGTTCAGTGTTTTTCAGGAAGCTTCTTAACTGCCTCTGCTGCCAAACAAGCAGCTGATGTCCTCGAGAAGAAGCTGAAGAAGTCTTCAACAACAAATACAGGAAGTGGACTTTCAAATACTAGATTCACTTTAGACTCACAGAGAAATGACTCAACCAGCTGTGTTTGACTCTATGAAAGGTCAGTGTGTGTCTGCACACAGACTGTTGTGTTGGACTGTTATTCAGTTGTCTGCTGAATGTTTTCAAATGTCTGCATCTCAGCTGTGATGAGGCTGGGGGTCATGGGAGGCCACCGTAGCAGCCTCTTCAACATCATGACATCATCATAAATGCTGCTGGACTGTCTGATGGGCTGATGATCATTGTTCTCACAGCATTTTGAGTGGGAACAGTTCAAACTGGGAGTAGTGGGAGTTATTTACTGATTGAAACAAGCTGAATGTTTCTGTGACGATGAAGATCAGCAGCTCAGCTGATCAATGAACTGACATCTATCAGTCGTTTCATGAGATGAAGTCATCAGCAGACATTTGTTCTGACTGTGTGATGAATGTCAGAACGTCAGGGCTCTGCTTTAGTCACTGCTTGATGATCATTGGCTCATTGTTGAATCCAGGGGCCCAGTCTGACCTCTGACCTTTGCTGCAGGTCTTCTGATCTTCTGCTGTATCGTCCAAAATAAACATCTGGATCATTTCCAACACTTCAGCAGATCTTTAGTTTGGGCAGTGCAGCACAGAATAACACATATTGTACTATACTGCCCACTTCCTGATCTTATTGGATCTGTGTGTGAGGTTGGTGAAGGAAACACATGTTTACTGAGTGAGTCGCTGCCATTAGGAACTAGTTTTTATATCACAGCCTGGAAATCACACAGGACCATTTCTGCAAGTGAAAAGTCGTCATTGGAGGAAAATGATTGTGTAGTTTGTGCGACTGAAGAATTGTCCCAACTACATGTGCTGCTGACCTTTGTGAGATTATTCGGTTATCATATGTTACCTTATATATGTAATCAAAGTAGTTGATACTGCTGTAGATCATATTATACCCTGTCTTATTTAATGAATCATTTCAATGTAAGCAGCTATCTCCTGGAAGTTTTCAGTCTTTTGAATATGTGGCTTTACAGCTGAAGGCCCCATCCAAAGTTGTGTTTCTTAATGTTTACAGGCCTCCCAAATACTGCACAGACTTTTTTAATGACCTCAGTGAACTGCTGTCTGTGATCTGTGTTGATTTTGACTGTGTAATTATTGTTGGGGATTTTAACATTCATGTGGACAACCCTCAGGACAAAGGGACTAAAGACCTGAGTAACACTCTGGGCAACTTTGGCTGACTCAGCATGTAACAGAGGCCACACATAATAGAGGACACACTCTTGACCTACTGATCTCCAAAGGCCTGAGCATTTCAAAGGTTACTGTGTCTGATGTGGGCGTGTCTGATCATTACTGTGTTTTCTTTGAAAGTAAAATCTCAGCCCACACAAATATATCAACAACAGTGATCACAAAACGGTGTATAACTGAACACAGTAGTGCAATTTTTAACCAGGTCTTCCCATTAACACCTGACCTGTCCAGAGGGTCAGTCAATGAGCTCGTCAATAGCTTCAATGCTAACATGTTAAATGTAATGGACACTATTGCCCCCATTAAGGTGAAGGTTATCTCTGGAAGGAAAAAGTCTCCATGGAGAAACTCCACACTGGTGAAAAATGAAAAAAGAGAGTGTAGGAAAGCTGAGCGCAGATGGAGAAAAACAAACCTCCAGGTTCATTATGACATCTATACAGAGAAACTTCACAATTATAATTTACAACTGAGGAATGCAAGGAGGTCCTACTTCTCTGACATCATCACTAAAAACAGCCATAATGCTCGGGTCTTATTTTCTACAGTTGACAGGCTAACAAACCCTCCTGTGCCAGTGGCAGCTGAACTTCATTCGACCATGGCCTGCAATGACTTTGCCAAATTCTTCACAGAAAAAATCCAAAAAATTAGACAAGCAATTGGTACATCAACAGCAGATCCAGGATATGTACTGTGTCCACCAAAAAACTGTTTAAACACCATGAAACAGTTTCATCCGATTAACAGCAAAGACCTGGAGGACATCTTAGGTCAACTGAACTCCTCCTCCTGCTGTTTAGATGTCCTGCCAACAAGTTTTTTCAAAAAGGTCTCAAAGACTTTAGAGTCAGACCTGTTACAGATCGTCAACTTTTCTTTATTATCAGGTGTGTTTCCAGAATCACTAAAAACTGCTGTAATCAAACCTATACTGAAAAAGGACAATCTTGACAAGACACAAATGAACAACTACAGGCCGATCTCAAATCTCCCATTTTTAAGTAAGATCATTGAAAAAACAGTTTCTCAACAGCTCAATTACTTCTTAAAACAGAATAATTGCTACGATGCCTTCCAGTCAGGTTTTAGACAGAACCACAGCACTGAAACCGCTCTGACCAAAGTGTTTAATGACATATGTCTGAATACAGACAGTGGAAAAATGTCAGTCTTAGTTTTACTGGATCTCAGTGCAGCATTTGATACAGTTGACCACAACATATTACTCAAACGACTGGAGAACTGGACAGGTCTTTCAGGAACTGTACTAAACTGGTTCAAAACATACGTAGAAAACAGGAAATACTTTGTATCAATAGGTAACTTCACATCTGAGCAGACAAGTATCACATGTGGAGTTCCCCAAGGTTCCATCTTGGGACCCCTTCTGTTTAACATTTACATGCTCCCACTGGCACAGATTATAAACAACAACAAAATAAACTATCACAGCTATGCAGATGACACACAAATATATATCACAATGTCACCAGGAGACCAAGGCCCTGTGCAGGCTCTTGGTAAATGCATTGAGGAAATCAATGACTGGTTGTGCCACAATTTTCTCCAGCTAAACAAAAACAAAACTGAGGTAATAGTCTTTGGCGCCAAAGAAAAACGATTACAGGTCACCAGAGAACTTCAATCTATACATCTAAAAACCACAAACCAGGCGAGAAATTTGGGTGTAGTGATGGATGCAGACCTAAACTTAGAAAAACACATTAAGACAATAACAAAGTCAGCTTACTATCACCTCAAGAATATTTCAAGGATAAAAGATCTGATGTCTCAACAGGACCTGGAAAAACTAGTCCATGCATTCATCTTTAGTAGGCTTGATTACTGTAACAGCATCTTTACAGGTCTACCTAAAAAATCAGTCAGACAACTACAGCTCATTCAGAACTCTGCTGCTCGAGTCCTCACTAAGACCAAAAAAGTGGACCACATCAGTCCAGCTCTGAGGTCTTTACACTGGCTGCCTGTCCGTCAGAGGATAGACTTCAAAGTTCTGATGCTGGTCTATAAAGCTCTGAATGGTTTAGGACCAAAATACATCAGTGACCTCCTGACCCAGTATGAACCTTCCAGATCACTCAGGTCATCTGGATCCGGTCTTTTATCAGTTCCCAGAGTCAGAACCAGACACGGAGAAGCTGCATTCAGCTTTTATGCTCCTTATATCTGGAACAAACTCCCAGAAAGCCTCAGATCAGCTGAAACACTCAGTTTATTTAAATCCAGGTTGAAGACTCACCTGTTCTCAGCTGCATTTGAATAAAGCACCAAATCCACACTTTTAAGCTTAAATTTCAAAACTTACATTTAACTACTGATTTTATCTACTGTTCTGATTTTATCTGTTTTGATTTTATATACTGTTTTGTTTGTTTGTTTGTTTGTTAATTAGTTAGTTAGTTTATTTGCTTGTTTTAATCAATTTTAAATCATGCTTTTTATTTGTTTTTGTTTCTAATGTCTCTGTAAAGCACTTTGAATCACCTTGTTGTTGAATTGTGCTATACAAATAAACTTGCCTTGCCTTGCCTTTAATATAGAGTGTGTGATCAGTATGTAGTTTTAGTTTGCATTATACTTCTGACTTAAAAGAGTGTGAAAATCATTAGATCTATTGGATTGACCTGTATTACTTGACACTGTTGAATGTGTTACACTGTTTCTTGACATGTCATACTGCTGAATCATGAAGAGAATGTTGTGTGCAGAGGACCTTGTGCCGATAATAGACGAGACAGACCACATTCCATACCCCCACCTTACAGAGAGCAGAAAGACAAGGAGCCGAGGTCATAACTTAGGCGCCGTAAGAGAGAAAGAATGTGAATGTTTAGGCTTTTACGACTAGGTGGGGGCCGCTAGAAGCTATAAGAGGCTGTGTAACCCGTCACCACTTTGAGACTTGCTGTGACCCTCTGCAGGCAGGTCTCCCCATCATGATGGTTCTTATGCTCTTAAGTGTTGAATTGTATGGAAATAAATGATTGTTGATTGAGCATTTATACACCGAGTACTGTCCTTCCTTCAGCCCAAAGATTCAAAGAATTGGGAGATTTTCAACACCTTTGACCTTTTCTTTAGGTGCACAGAGGAGTCTGTGGAAACATCCAGAACTGAGGCAGTGCTACAGATGTCTTCAAATAAAGTTTTGTATTTAACCTGTTATTGTGCAGCATACAGCCCACACAAAGTTAACGAGTGGCATTGACATGTAAACAGTAAACAGTACTCCATGTAATCAGAATCAGAATACTTTATTGATCCCTGGGGGAAATTATTTTTTGTTACAGTGCTCCATTTTAAACCAACATTAAGACAAGACAGACAATACGCTAACTAAGAATAGTACAATATATACATATATATTCATACATACATACATAAGTCACTCATAAATAAATAGTTGGAAAAGAAACATGTGTAGTTGTAGCAGCAAACAGTGTGTTAAGTGGATGCGTTGTACAGGGAGATGGCCACAGGCAGGAAAGATTTCCTGTGTCGTTCAGTGGTGCTTTTCGGTAATCTCAGTCTCTCACTGAACGAGCTCCTGTGACTGACCAACATGTCATGGAGTGGGTGGGAGGTGTTATCCAACATTGTCTTTATCTTGGACAGCATCCGCCTCTCCGACACCACCTTGAGGGAGTCCAGCTCCATCCCCACAACATTGCTGGCCTTACGGATCAGTTTATTAAGTCTGTTGGCATCTGCGACCCTCAGCCTGCTCCCCCAGCATGCAACAGCATAGAGGATCGCACTGGCCACCACAGACTCATAGAAAATCCTCAGCATTTTCTGGCAGATGTTGAAGGACCTCAGTCGCCTCAAAAAATAGAGACGACTCTGGCCCTTCCTGTAAAGTGCTGTGGTGTTTTTAGCCCAGTCCAGTTTATTGTCAATGTGTACTCCAAGGTATTTATAGTCCTCCACAATGTCAACACTGACCCCCTGGATTGAAACAGGGGTCAAGTGTTTCCTGGTCTTCCTGAAGTCCACGATCAGTTCCTTGGTCTTTGCCACGTTGAGCTGCAGATGATTCTGCTCACACCACGTGACAAAGGAGTCGACCACAGCCCGGTACTCTGTCTCATCATCCCTGCTGATGCATCCAACCACCGCAGAGTCATCAGAAAACTTCTGAAGATGGCAGGTCTCTGTGCAGTGGCTGAAGTCTGTGGTGTAGAGGGTGAAGAGGAAGGGGGAGAGGACAGTCCCCTGTGGCTGGATGGCAGTAGCGTGACTCCCCAGTCAGCCTTTGACCAGTCCAGTGTTTCTGTTTCAGTCATTTAAACATTGTGATATCCAGATAAGTGAAATACCCTCCACAGAACAGCAGCATGACTACATGATCTCCCTAATCCGGCGATACAGGAACAGCCGACTGTCTCCACTACTCCACTTTCTCTTAGCATTAGCCATGCTAAGTGTTTAGCCTGATTAGCGTTCTGGCTCGGCTCTACAGGTGCTTTAAGAAAAATAAAGTCGTCTTGTTTGTTGAGCAGTACTTTATCAATGTTGTTGCTGTGCAGGTAATTATACGCCTCGGTGCTCTTATAATTACACAATTCCTTGCCAACAACGCCTTCGGAAAATACAAGTCATTAATAATGTGGATGTAGCTAACATCGGGCCATAGTTTAAAGTCATCTACCGTGAGAAGTGACGAGCGAGGCGCTGCTACTGAACTGTTAAGATTTTTAAAACATCTCTACTGTCTATACACCTTTAATGTGTTGCCATTTACACCAGGTAAAAACACCTGATTCATTCCAGTTTCTCTGCTTTCACTTTGATTCATGTCAACACGAAGCCTGAACGTCTGTGATGAACACACTATCAGCATCACTGACATATTTCATCATTTAAAAACACTTCCTGTCACTGTGGTGGTTACAGTGACATCATGCAGTTTATGCTTTGACCTCCAGAGGGCGACAAATCAGCACAGACAGAGAGCTCCATTCAAACTTTGCTGCCATCAGGAATAATTCTTCAAATATAATCATCAGTGTTTGAGCAGTTATGATATCAGGGACAATCTAGACATGTGTGACAATACTGAACATGTCACATGACACACCTCAAACATCATGTGATCCACTCTCAGTCTGCACTTTCATTCATGACTTCAACAGGTTGAAATGAGCTTTGAAGAAACATTCAGTGAAATAAATCTTTCATCACAGGATTCATGTAAGCAGCAGATGAACTTTACAAAGAATCAGTGGATTCATCTTCTGTTTTAGATCAACTTTGATCACTTCGAGCCATCTTAAGTCCGTTTGTTCTTCTCACTCACTAACGTCTCGTATGATCTTAGATCCCTGCTGTTCCCCAGCTGCCCTGTAGGTGGCCTCAGTGTGTCTCACACCATTTACAGATGATTACAGGTCGTTTACAGTTCAAACAGGTCCAACATAAGAAATATGTAGAAAATATCCTGCTATAACAGTTTGGGTCAAAGTGCAGATGTTCCAGATGTTCTGAGTCTGTCTGTGTTTCATGTTAACATGTAGATGTTGGACCAAAGTGAAGCTTTTTGATGTGACAGCAGGAATGTGAAGTGTAACTCTGAGCTGTAGGAAATGAAACTAAACGGACTTTTTCTCCTTTATTTATAGGAAAGTGTAGGAGAGCAACAGATGAACAAGCGTTACTGTAACAGGAAACATCAGAGGACCTTTATGTTCATCATCATCACTGTTTCCTTGTTCTGTCACAAACACACAACACTTCCTGCTCTCTCTCTGATGGATCTGATTGGCTGTTTCATTCACAGGAGGTCAGGGCGTCACACAAACAGCTTTAACTGCACAACGACACACTTTAAATCATCTACAGACAAACCTGTGTGTTTGATTTATGAAGAAATAATAAAGACGTGTGTGCAGCTGTCCATGAAGCAGCTTCTCACACAAACTCTGACACTTCAGCCACTTTAATTCCTGCAAAGCTGCGTAATAAAGAGCTGTGACTGCTATGAGCTGCTGATGATGACTGCATGAAGCTCTCAGCTGAAGCTTCTTTCATTTATTTTAATGTTAATGTCGCCCTTTTAAACAAAATAATATTTTCCAGTTACAGAAATCATAAAGTTCAAACTAAAGTGCTACTGTTGCTATATGCATTTTATATAAATCATGGATGATGGTCCTGACATGAAGGAAGAGAAAGTTACAGGTTGCATCCTTTGACTTTGTCTCCGTGCCTTTGGGCGATTTTCAGAAGGACAGATGTTTCTGTTCAATTCTTAAATCAATTTTTTCAAACACAAACACTATTTTAAAGCTTCTAGAGAGTAAAATATTAATGATAATTATAATAACAATAATAAAAACAAAAGCTCTCAGATCCATCAAACCAAGCAGCAGAAAGAACAATAACTGAAGAGAAAACTTTAACCTTGTAGACTTCATTATGTTCCAGCTGCTCTACAGACGCTGTGACCTCGAACTTAAGCAGGTCGTAAAGTATGTGCAGCTCAATAACTTCATAATCAGACCCTGTGGTATTTAGGCAGCAGAACAACTAAGAATAACAACTACAAATAATGTTTTTAGGTTTCTGTTGTACTGCAAGGTTCTGTACAGGAGAACCAAACCAAGAGCAAATATTACGTCTCATTTACACCTGAGCACGAAGAGCCATCAACATTTAGCAAATTGAATCATCTTTGTTTAGATGCAAGAAGAATCATATAGAAATGAAAAAGTAGAAATAGAAATCCAGAGCAAAGATATCCTCTAATTCAGCGTAGCACATGTGCAGCTGCTGCGATTCACGTAAGCATTCGGCTCGTCGCTGTTGCAGATTTTTCTCTCGCTGTTCTGGCTCACAGCGCTGCAAACACAAAAATAAATATCCCCAAAGGTGTGAAAGGGAGCTAATTAGTAAGAGTATTGTTACTCTCCGCAGGAGTAGTCCAGCAGTAGAAATCAGTCCAATAACAAGGTGTGTAACATCTAGCAGGGTGACAGAAAAACCCAGGGTAACTTCTAAGGACCTCAACGTCTCTCTCACATTGTGTTTTTTAAACATGCTTCCATTTGTCACTTCAGTCTTTACTCTGAAATACAGGAAGAGAAATCATGGCTGAAACAATTTCTCATGAAACCAGGGGTGTGGTCCAACAGTCAGTTTGGTGAGGAAGGTTCCTAACTGAGAGAAGTGACCCAGAAGTATCTGTGTAGCAGCCACAATGAATCCAGATCATGAGCTTTATTAACTGATCAAAGTCTCTTCTTTCATCTTCTGTATCATTCAGTTTGCATTGGTAATGCCCATTATTGTAATGCTTTTTTAAGACCAGCAAAACTTTATTTCACTTTGGGTTAGCTGGGATAAGTGATGGATGGAGGGAATTTTACTTCAGCCACAGAAATCCTAAACAGGAAGGAGGAGCAGAGTTACAGTGGATCACTATCCAGCAGGGAAACAAGGTTTATTTCAATTTCTTGGCCATGAGTGAGATTTACTGAGTGGGCAAATTAGGGAGACGACACCATCAGATCCCGAGCCCTCCATGTGTTAATCAAGAGACGGCTGCTGTGCTACATCTATAAATAATGAATAAATTAGGAGCTAAAGCTGAAAGGACAGTTTATTTGTACCATCTTCACGTGAACACATTCAAGAACATCACAGATGAAGAAACATTAAAAACTTCCACACTACATAAAGCAAGAAAAATAGTTTTTCTTTCAGGTGGTTTCAGAAAAACAGAAACATCAAACATCTCCAAGACTCTCTTTGAAAGAACTAAAAACCTTTGTTCTCATGGTCCAATCATGAGTGAACTCCCCGATGAAGCCTTGTGTGCTAAAACATGTCAGAGTTTTAAAGGTTAAACATGAGTTTCCAAAAACGTTTTGCTGGAGAACAATGAACTATTTGACTGAGTTTCAATCATTTACAGACGAGCAAAACCAGGACAGAGAAAAAAGGACAAAACTGACTCAGTAAAACAACAGAAAAGAAGATCCCATGTAGATCTGTATTATGTAGAAGTTCAGCCCAGCAACCAGTTCAGTTCAACACAAGTTTAAATGATTCTATCTGAACTCTGTGGAGCCTGATCTCAAGCTGTTTGAGTCTGACACAGAAACCAGAGGATCTTTCTGTGTCTTCAGATTCACTGTGATCCAGTGATGGGAGTGATTTCAGCCCTGAGTGATCACGCTGATGTTTGCACAGAGCAGACAATGAGGTGAATGTTTGGGCACATTGGTAACAGTGAAACAGTTTATTAGTAACGTGGGATCGTTTGTGTGCAGAGTATGAACTGAGATTCCTGAAGCTCTTGTCACACTGGTCACAGCTGTAGTTTCCTTCCATGTGTCCACGTTCATGAATGTTACGATTACTTGACTGTGAGAAGCTTCTGTCACAGTGTCTGCACTTGTGTGGTTTCTCTCCTGTGTGGACTCGTTTGTGTGTTTTAAGCTTCCATGCAGTGGTGAAGGATGACCCACACTGATCACAGAGGTGCTTTTTAACCCCACTGTGAATCAGTTCATGTTGTTTTAAATCACTTGGTGTGGTGAAGCTTCTCCCACATTCTTTGCAGTATTTCAGTTTGTCTCCAGTGTGTCTACGTTGATGTCTTTTTAGGGTCTTTTGCCGACTGAAAGTTTTTCCACAGAGGTCACAATGAAAGTCTTTCCCACCACCACAGTGATGACAGGGTTGAGAACTGGATCCATCTGTGTCGCTCTGCTTCTAAACAAAGACAGTGTAAGTCAGTCCTTCAACATTTGTATCCTGAACGTCGCCTGAAATAAAGAGCATCTCTGCAGACGTCCAACTACATTTGACTGTTTCAGTTAACACACTCAGTTTACTGGGCTGCAATAACTACAATACTACCACCATAATACTACAGTAATACTAAAATCATAACTGAAAGGAAAATCTGAATAATCACTCAGAGCTGCTTTTCCATGCAGTAGAATTGCTAACATGCTAACACAGTTTAATGAGCAGAGTTGTTCCAAACAGTCAGGCTAAAATGACAAGATAACAATATAAATACATACCTCACAGTAGCTGCACTTGTAGAGTCTCTTTCTGGTGTGGATCTGTTGGTGTTGTCTCAGGTAATGTGGAGATTTAAAAGTCTTCTCACACAGGTCACATTGATAAGGTCTCTCCTCAGTGTGGGTAAACATGTGTTGTTGTAAGTGTGCGTCTGTTGTAAACTGTTTGCCACACTGTTCACAGCAGTACACATCATGTCTGGTGTGAATGCGTAGGTGTGTATTTCGGCTCCCTCTCCGGCTGAAAGTTTTTCCACAGATGTCACAGCTGTATGGCTTAATTCCAGAGTGGGTAACTAGATGCCTCTGTAAGCTGCTACTGCAAGTAAAAGCTCTGCCACACTGATCACAGCTGTACGCTTTAACTCCACTGTGGATGAGTTGGTGTTTTTTTAGGGAATCCTTCAAGGAAAAAGACTTTCCACACAAGTCACAGCTGAACGGTCTCTCTCCAGTGTGGATGACCTGATGCCGTTTTAGTTTAGCCCTCAGAGTAAAACCCTTCCCACACTCGTCACAGGTGTGTTTTTTCTCTCCCTTTCTTCTGTGAGGTTTGTCGGCCTCCTGAGAGCGCTGACTTCTGGCTCCATGTTGGTCCTGCAGTGACAGAGATACAAACAGAGGCAGTGAGTGAAATGCAGTCGTGGAACAAACTCAACCTTCAAACTCCATTAACACTAGTTTTAAACCTGAAGGTGGAGCGTGGCACCAAACACCTTAAAGGTCTCTTATCCCCACCTGCTGGTAGTTCTAACACATTACATCCAACCTGCTGTTAAAGATAATTCATGACTGTTCAAACACTAAAATCATGCACACACACACACACACACACACACACACACACACACACACACACACACACACACATTATTTTATAATTTAGATTATTTTGTTGTTTCCTATTACATATTTCTATAATTTGTATAGATTTATACAGAATTATTCAGTGATAATAAATCCTATGTTTGTTTATTCTAAAGGAACCCCGTTAGCTTCCACAACAGATGTTGCTCGTCTTCCGTCAAATACTCACATAAAATATTACACAATAAAGTGGATTCAAGATATCCACATAATTTCACTCTTACATCCACAGTGAGGTTTCACAATTGTTCAAATATAAGCAATCAATAATAATAATAATAATAATAATAATATCAATAACATTGAGGCACATTACACAAATTTCAAAAACAAATCATGTCTTACAATATTTACAACAACTAAAAGCTCTGTAAATCGGCTTTTAAGTGTTCATTGAAGTTTTGAATAATTCTCTAATTTTTTAAGGCAACTTATTCCACTTAAAAGTTGCTCTAAATGTAACAGTTTTACAAAACGTTACTTTTAACTCGAGCATTTACTAAATTGCAGCTTGTTGAAAACTGTGTAATATGATGATGTATTTCATCTGGATACTGCAGCTGAGCAGAATAAATGTGGTGTGTTTAACAGAATTGCTTTCTTTAGAACTACAAGTAAGCCATAGAATATTTTAGCCTGTACAGGAAGCCAAGAAAGGTTATTATGCATTTGATCAATATTAGTATAGTATGAACATCTTCACACTAATCTGGACGCCTTATTCTGGACTAACTGAAGTCTGTTAAGATCTGTCTTATTAGCTGCTGACCAAATGATTGAACAATACTCCAGATGAGACATTACTAGTGCATTAATGACATCTTTCATAATGAAGAAGTGATACACAAAGAGCATTTCATAGCCATAGCTATGCCTTGTCGGCAGAGTTATGTGACATTAGTGATGTTTGTACTTTCAGCGTTAACTTGGTTTTAAAGCCTTTAAAATATACGCCGTTCAATAGTCGACCTTAATCTGACAGAGAATGTGATGATTTTGTGGATAATTAAAGTCAGTCATATATCCACAAACACAACAAGCTGAAAGTCAGTGATGCTGCTCGGTTTGCAGTCCTGAACATCACGGCACAAGCAGGATCCACTGCACTGTTAATGTTAGCTGTGTTATATTGCTGCCTCTGTTCGGTGGTGTCGAGCCAAACGCACTTTAACGTGTGTTTGAACGAGCTGACGGTTCACTCGTTAAGCTGAAAGAAAGATGCTTTAATCACAGCAGTCACACATGTGTCCACTGCACCATCTGGAACTCTTCTTGTTTACACTCGTAATAACACAAACACTAAATCCTGCTTCTCTGGTGCTGTTGTGTAGCAGTGTGTACACCTGAGACTGTCACCTGTCTGTCTGTCCTGCACTCTCTCTCTGTTTCTTTCTCTCTGATTGTGGAATAAAAGTATTCATTCATTTCATTTCATTCATTTATTTATTCATTTTCAGGCACAACAAATACCTATATTGAACATAAAATACACAAAACAAAAAACAAAAATTGCCTGAAAAAGGAGTGGGACGAAGAAAACTTATTAAATCCCACCCCTATACTCACTCATCAACAAAAAAAACAATAAACTTCCCGCAGCTATGCCCATCATTGCATACAGACCCATCAACAGCCCCGGGCACATACAAGCATCTAAGCGGCAGCTCGCAAACAACAATTAGAGTCTTCATAACTGAATACAGAATATATAAATTATAAATTGCATTACCACAGGTAACAGGCAGTAATAACTACAAGTAACAAACACACATACATATACATACATATATATCTACACACACAAGTACATATATGTACATACATACGCACACTTTTTTTTTTGGAATCCATACCAGCAATGGTAAGAGGACAGACATTACAGAGCACACTAAAACCATCATTGAGTATACTGTGACCAGACCAACTGTTTGTAGAGAAATTTAAATCTATGAATATTTTTGCATTGTTTCAATTGTAAACTCAGACTGTTCCAGATTTTCACACCACATACAGACACACAAAAGCCTTTACGGGTTGTTCGAGTTCTGGGTAATTTGAATTCTCCAAAGCCTCTCACATTATAAACCTTTTCTCGAATTTCAAATCTAGTTTGTAAATTTGCCGGTAAAAGTTTAGTAAAAGCTTTATACAAAATTATGGATGTATTGTAATTAACCAGATCCTGGAATTTAAGTAACTTTGCCTGAAGAAAGAATTTGTGAGTATGATCTAGATAACCAGCCTTGTGAATAATACGCAGTGCTCGTTTCTGTACTGTGACTAATGGATTAGTTGTATTTTTATATGTGTTTCCCCACACTTCCACACAATATGTAAGATATGGAAGAACCAGAGTACAGTACAGAGTACGAAGTGCATTTTTATCAAGGAATTGTTTCACTTTGTTCAAAACTGCGAGGCTTCTAGAAATTTTGGTTTTTATGTGTCTGACGTGGGGTTTCCATGAAATTTTATTATCAATTACGACTCCCAAAAATTTGTTTTCACTCACATTATCAATTGGTACACCTTCAATGATAATTGGTAATTCTATATTATATTTTAAATTACCAAAAAACATTGCTTTAGTTTTATTTATATTTAATGATAATTTATTTATGTCCATCCATTTTTTTATTAATTGTAGCTCCCTGTTTACAGTCATTACAAGATCAGTATAATCATCGCTACTGAAAAATATGTTGGTGTCATCTGCGAACAGTATGAGTTTAAGTACTTGAGAAACATCAAAAATATCATTTATGTATACATTGAAAAGTTTTGGTCCCAACACTGACCCTTGGGGAACACCACATGTAATACCAAGTTTCTCTGAATGGTAATGCCCTATGCTAACATATTGTTAGCATAGGGCTGTTACCTGTTAGGTAACTTTTTAACCAGTTACCAGCTTTCCCTCGAATACCATATCTTTCCAATTTATCCAGTAAAATTGAGTGATTGATTGTGTCGAAGGCCTTTTTGAGATCAACAAAAATACCAACTGCATATTTATTTTTATCCAGTGTATCAGTAATTTCTTCTACTGCCTCAATTATCGCCATTGAAGTGGTTCTTTGCGTTCTGAAACCATACTGACCAACATTTATTATTTGATGTTTTTCAAGGAATTTTTCTAATCTTGAATTAAAAAGTTTTTCTAGAATTTTTGAGAATTGAGGCAGTAGAGAAATAGGCCTATAATTGGTAAAACTGTGTTTGTCATTACTTTTATATAGTGGTATTACTTTCGCAATTTTCATTTTTTTTGGAAAACAACCGGACTGAAATGATAAATTACAGATATATGTTAAGGGACTAACAATATTCAGAATAACCTGTTTAACTACAGACATATTTATGTCATGATAATCCATTGAAGACTTACTTTTACATTTTAATGTGATATTTATTACTTCTTGCTCATTTGTAGCTGAGAGGAACAGTGAAAAGGGATTTGATTTTATATTACTGATATTTTCATTTTTATGACACGGGATGTCCGCTGCTAGTTCAGGGCCAACATTTATGAAGAATTTATTGAACCCATCGACAATATTACTCATGTTGTGATTTTCACCATTTGCATCAGTAAAATATTCAGGATATGATGTTCCAGAAGATCCTTGTTTAATTAAGTTGTTTAACACATCCCAAGTTCCTTTTATATTGTTTTTATTTTTATATAATCTTCTTCTATAATAAAGTTGTTTGCTCGTTCTTATAATATCAGTCAATTTATTTCTATATGCTTTATATCTTTGTTCCACTTCTTTTGTTTTTACTTTGATAAACTGTTTATACAGATTGTTTTTCTTTTTGCAAGCATTAATAATTCCTTTTGTGAGCCAAGGACTTTTTATCTTTTTTTTCTTTGTCATGTGTTCGTTTACAGGACAATGTTTATTGTACCACATAGTAAAAATATCTAGAAAATTATCATAAGCCTTGTCCACATCTGACTCTTCATACACCGAACTCCAATCTTGTTGTGCTAAATCGAAATTGAAGGCATGAATTGCTTCTTCATTTATTGTTCGCTTTGCTATCATGATCTTGGTATCTATTTTTTTTTAAATCACAGTCACACAAAGTAAAAACTGGTAAGTGGTCAGTTATATCACAGACAAGCAGGCCACTATTAGTTTGGAAATCCATGACATTAGTAAAAATGTTGTCAATAATAGTGGCGCTATGTGAAGTTATTCTGCTTGGCTTTGTTATTGTTGGATATAGTGATAAGCTGTACATCGTGTCAGTAAAGTCATCAATGGCTTTTAACCTTGTTGGATTTAGCAAATCAATGTTAAAATCACCACAGATAAATAGTAATTTTTGGTTCACCGAAGCAACGTTTTTTCTATCCATTCATTAAAAGTGTCAATACTTGAACTGGGTGTCCGATATATACAACTTATTATAACATTTCTCTTTTTTTCATTCATAATCTCAATAGTCAAACATTCCAAAATTCCATCAATAGCCATAGACATAGTTGTTACAACATTATATTTTATAGAGTTATGAACATATATAGCAACCCCGCCGCCCGCCTTATTTAATCTATTCATGTATTTTAAATCATATCCATTCAAACAAAAATCTATTCCTTTATCGACATTGAACCAAGTTTCAGTGATGGCTATAACACTAAAGGGGCGAGAAAATTGTTGCAAATAGTCCTTAATGAAATCAAAATTAGAGTACATACTTCTGCTGTTAAAGTGAATTAATGAGAGCTTCCCGTCTAGGTTAATTTCTTTTTCATATTGTTCCTGAGTGAAATAATTACAATTTTTAACAAAAGTAGAGAGAAAGTTACTTTCAGAATCTATTTCTGGATCTATTATATTATGCTCCTTATATTCACAATCTAGATCAATTACTTTCTGTTGAAGAATTAATTTCAACGTGTCCATGTCATTTCCTGGTGTAATTGATACATTGGTGTCAGTTATACTTGTCCAGATCCTCCATGTTCCTCACTATCAGTACTTTTGCCTCTTCTGGTGTCCCGCTTAGCTTAATGAAAATCTTACAGTTTGTTACCCATGTATGTTGTATTTTACCGTTCTTCTTCAGTTGCCTTGCCTTCCTCGCGATGTCTGCGTTTTTTCGTGTCAGATGCTCATTAATGAAAACGTCCGTGCCTTTCAGTTTGCGTCCTTGTTTCAGCAGTGCGACCTTGTTCTTCCGATTGACAAATCTCATAATGATGGCCGGCAGTCTGTCACTCCTCCTGGGCAGTGAGTGACATGCTTCTATGTGCTCCAGGTCCATCTCTATCCCCTTGCTTTGGCGGAAGGACGCCACCTGTTGCTCCACCGAGTGGGTCTCCTCGTCGCTGGGCTCCCCGACGTTCCCGGCCACCGCGCGCGCGTACGAGCGCGGCTTGATTTTAATACCGCTGATGACCACGTCGTTCGTACGGGTGTACTGCTCCAGCTCATCCACCCGCCGCTCGAGATCCATGATCCGTCTGTCCTTCTCGGCATTTTGGAGGCGTAGCTGTTTTACCTCCTCCAGAAGCCCCAGAGGGAGCTCCTGCTGTGCCCTGACTGCGGCCACGTCTCCGCACAGCGCTCCGAGGGAGGTTTTAATGTCCTCAACCTCCTCTGGTGTTGGGCCTTTCTTGGGTGGCATACTGAAGCGAGAGCACGAGGCGGCCACCACGAGGGACTCGGAAGCGGAATTTCTGATGATGGCGCCTGGCTAGGCCTGCTGGCTGATGGTGGAGCCTGGCTGTGGCCTGCTGGCTGGGCCTGCTGGCTGATGGTGGAGCCTGGCTGTGGCCTGCTGGCTGATGGTGGAGTCTGGCTGTGGCCTACTGGCTGATGGTGGAGCCTGGCTGTGGCCTGCAGGCTGATGGTGGAGCCTGGCTGGGCCTGCTGGCTGATGGAGGAGCGTGGCTGTGGCCTGCTGGCTGATGGTGGAGCCTGGCTGTGGCCTGCTGGCTGGGCCTGCTGGCTGATGGTGGAGCCTGGCTGGGCCTGCTGGCTGATGGTGGAGCCTGGCTGTGGCCTGCTGGCGGATGGCCTTGATTCTTTTTAAGTTCAGGGCCTGGCTGCAGGGCTGGGGTCCACACTCTGCTTCATCATCACTCTGGGTTCTCTGCTAGGATGTGTTTATAAGTTACACTTGTGTTTGAATCCTGCAGCTTATCACACATTTGATTTCCATGTGTGACGACTGCAAGTGTCCAGAGTGAGGACAGACTGAGGGAGCCACTGCTGCACATCAACTGTGAGGCTTTGCAGCCCTGATGATCCACCAGGACAAACTCAGCAGTGTGTGAGGAAGAGGAGGAGGAAGAGCCAGCAGCAACTGACAGATGGAGAGAATAGACAGACTGTTCCCTGTTTGTGAAGGACTGCTAGGAAAGTTTAACATAACTGTCTGTGCTGAATCAGTCTTATTAGGTAATGTTCAAATAATGTGATCATCCCAGTGTTTTCAGTGTGGGAGAAAGTACTCCGGGCCTTCAAGTTACACACTATGAAAGGCAGCAACAAGTTTAATGTTCAGAAACCTAAAGTCTGTATCAGCAGCAGGATGGAGCTAAAAATAAATGTTGGTTTCAGTTCTATGAAGCTTTGAGTATTTTGGATCAGCAGCTGCTGTGTTTGTTGCATCATATTACTGTAACTGTTTATATGCTTTATATATTCTGAGCTAAGCTGATCTATAATCTTACATCATATTCTATAAGGATGTTATGTGTTTGTAGACTTTCTGCCCAGTTTGACCCATTTAGCAGACGTCAGCCTGTTTAAGGCTCTGATATCTATTCTGTGTGACTTACAGCAGTTATGACATGGTCTGATTTTCTCACCCAATAAAGGAATATTTCATATATCAGTCTACTCTTCATTCTATCAGACACAGTTATCACAGCTCCTACATTTGCTTTTTACACATATATGTAAGCATTGAGCCACATTTAGTACCAACATATTAAAAGAACAATATTTGTCTCTTATATATGACACATCTGTATACACACTGTCACAGATACTTGTCTGTGAGTGAAGTGATTAATATAATAACTATAATCCATCCATCCATCCATCCATCTTCATCCGCTTTATCCGAGGCCGGGTCGCGGGGGCAGCAGCCTAAGCAAAGGGAGGTCTGGGTCTAATAACTATAATATTGGCCATATTATATTTACATTGCCACAGTGAGATGACTTTAGTCTCATGAACAACATCAGCTAATTGTTATTTACAGCTAATCTTAAACGACTGTTCAGCACAGAAATGAAGCCCAACAATCATGTTTCACAGTCCTGTGGTCTCAGCCTCAGATACTCATCAAATCACACAGAGCTCATGTAGAAACAAATGAACTAAATATGTTCTCCTTCATTTCTGTCAAACAAAGCTGTATGAAACGTTTCCAGCTGTTAGTATCATGGTTGCTAGGCAACCTGGGCAGCGCGACGGAGGCTAGACGTCCCATTTCACGAGCCTACGAGCCTCGCACTTCGGCCTTAGCGGTCTTTGAGTATGCGGCCCTTGAGGACTTTAAAGCTGCAGAACCTGAATCGGGATACAGCCATGATGATCTCCAGCCTCGTGCTCGCCAACATTCTCACCTGAGTTAAGAAGACGATCACTGAAATGGTCTCAGCAGGTCCTTTGATGACAGCAATGAAATGCAGTGGTAAGGCTTTTTGGGGATTAAGTTCGTTTTCATGGCAAAGAAGGACGATGCAGTTCATCTGATCACTCCTCATAACATTCTGGAGTGCAGGCAAAATGCTATTATAAAAACTTAAGCAGCAACTTCTCCAGGTTCCAATATTTATGCAATTCTCAAACCTTTTGGCCACGACTGTATAACCTCTTCTGAAGTTTAGTGGATATTATACATGGTTATGCTCAGGATGTGTCGGCCAGTTTCCACTGGAAACGCCTTTTGGTTAAACTGTCAGCGAGGAATTTGCATTTGCACTGTTACATTTTTATATAACTTTAATGCACATAAACAACAGCTGCTTGTTTCAGTGAAAATACATTGATGGGTTTTTAATAAAGTTGTGCAGCTGTAAAGTATTTTGTCTGGTGTCAATTCTATCGTCAGCTACATCGTTATGGCAAATGTTCAAATGTATATGGTGATAAATATCTTTGGTCATATGGTCCTGCTCTGTCTGTCACCTTCTGTGTTGAGCTCATTGTTTCCTCTGTAGTGGCTGAGCTGAGTCCAAGTAGCTGAAAATGTTCCTCTGCTGCTCCGTCAGACTTTCCTCCTCCTGCTGATCAGCTGGGACACAAAACAGATCTTTGTTAGGCTCCACACTGCACTGAAGAGTCAAAGTGTCTCATATGTTCATCTGACAAGTAAAAGAACACATTTTTGTTTCCCGAGGTGGGCAACTTGTTGGAAACAAACACAAAAGCTTTGAGCACTGATACCTGCCATTGCTGGCATTGAAAGATGCAACGCCAGCAATGTGGATTGTCAAGACTCAAACCAATCATCAAGCAAAGACAACAGGGATCATTTGTTTCTGTTTATTTAGCATTCACAGCATTTGTAGTTGCCTTCTGTGCAGGGGAAGTCCACGCACACTGTGTGGTACCGCCATCCGCAGAAGGTGCATTCAACCTCTGTAAGAGAAACGAGATTGTCTGAGACTGAAATGATATTCACTAAAGAAGTGGTGATTTGTAAAACTTCAAGTGTATGATAAGGTGAAAACAAATACACAACTGCATGTCATGTAGTTGAAGGTTTTTTTTTCCTTTGGAAGACCGGAAAACACTGAAAGTTACAAATTAGTCCTTTATTTATCCAGGTAAAAAAAAATCTCATTGAGATTAAAAATCTCATTTCCAAGAGAGACCTGGCGTCATGGCAACACAAGTCACATACCACACAGGTATATAACATTTAAAACAAACACAATATCCCAACATGTGTAACAAATGTATTCTGCTTGAAACAAATTCAGAATAGGTGATAAAGCAGCTGCACATGTGTGTCACGAGTAAATCTGGCTGTATAACAAACAGAAACAAGTGATCTGCTGTCTTTGCTCAACGGTTGGTTTGAGTCTTGACAATCCACATTGCTGCCATCTTTCAATATGTTTGAATGCACCAGTGTAAGTGCAGCCACTCAGACTCAATGTGTTCATAGAAACAGGTGCAGATGTGTCACGAGTTCATCCAGCAGTAGCTATGGCACTTGGCCACAGGGGGCAGCAGTGGACTGACCTGCATTCGAGACTGCTCCAGCTGCTCTGTGACAGTCAGTAGATCTGCTACAAATTGCAGATCATATGCAAGTTTTGGAAATGACATTATAAATATTCCTAACTTAGCCACGGCAGCATTGTTGATGTATTACCTATATACTACAAATTATTCCACCTGCTGAAAAGTGGATCTAATGTGGGCGGACTCACACTTAGCAAATAAACCTGTGATGTGAGAATGTAATCAAACTGTTGATCAGAGGCAAAGTAATTTAAAGTTTATGATGCTATCGTCTAATGTTAGCTGACATGATGTTAGCTTGTAAACTTATGTTGTTGTCTGGGTCTCATGTCTGATCTGATGATAATAACTGTGACAACACAGAGATTAAATAAAGGACGTTGGTGGGACTTCTTATGTTAGAACTATAACTTCAGTTAAGGAGTGAGACGTAAGGTGACAAGGAGAATGAAGAGAATGAGAAAGAAGTAACTGGGAAGAGAGAATGAAAACAAAAATTTGAAATGATCAAATTTGTGTTAACAGATGATGGTGATTTTAAAAATTCAAGTAATTTAAAGGTTTTATCCTATTTGTTGTTGTTTTTTTCATATTCTTCTATTTGCAAGAGGTTATTAATAAAACAGGTTCTCTTTCTGGTTTCTCTTTTTGGACGCACTCTCTACAGCTTATCACATCCAAAATGGCGGATGTCAAGTACAAAACCTCGACAGAAACAATCAGCAAGAATTTTAGCATCAGTCCAAAATAAAACTGTCCAACTACAGAGTTTTAAAATCCAACTAAACTATGAACAGAGATCTTTTACCAATAGGCTATTGATGAGATGACAGTGGTAACAAAAACGTACACATCCGCGCACACAGACAAAATGGCGGGAGAGCGTTTAACGGTCGACCTCATGAGTCCGTTACCGTGAACTATGGAGCGGCAGATTTGTGCTGGAACTGAGCTGCACACAGCTGATGTTAGCCAGGAAACATTACACACTGCTAACGTTACCTTCACACGGAGCTCCACACGGAGACGATCAGCGTCAGGCACAAACACCAAGTTCAGAAAAGAGGAACTTTGAGCAGGAAGGAAAGAGTCAGAGCGGCGTTTGAGGACACGTTTACAACCACGAACATCAGAATCTGTCTGTGCTGCATTCAAGTGCAAGTTGGAAACTCACTAATCTCTGTCATGTTGTTCAAAGATGATTTATTTCTGCTGGTTTTCCTGTTTGAAACACAAACATGTGTCAGCACTTTGTTGTTCTTCACCCTGCAGCATTTGAATATTTCAGGAGTAAACTGATCATAAATTCATGAAGTCATGAATGAAAGTGCAGACTGAGAGTGGATCACATGATGTTTGAGGTGTGTCATGTGACATGTTCAGTATTGTCACACATGTCTAGATTGTCCCTGATATCATAACTGCTCAAACACTGATGATTATATTTGAAGAATTATTCCTGATGGCAGCAAAGTTTGAATGGAGCTCTCTGTCTGTGCTGATTTGTCGCCCTCTGGAGGTCAAAGCACAAACTGCATGATGTCACTGTAACCACCACGGTGACAGGAAGTGTTTTTAAATGATGAAATATGTCAGTGATGCTGATAGTGTGTTCATCACAGACGTTCAGGCTTCATGTTGACATGAATCAAAGTTAATGTCATTATGGACCAAGGACAGTACTCTGGGTCTCCTGCAGAACAACTCGAGCTGTGATACCTGAATGAAGAGCCTCTGCTGCTTTAAAGAAGGAGGCTCGAGGCAGAGGTGAGGTGCAGACCAACCAGCTTTTATTCAGCAACTTTAACAGAAGGATGAGAAAAATAAAACTATACAGCACAGTGATGCTGACTGAAGCCACAGCATTAAACTAAACAAGCATCTGATCATCTTTAACAACATCTAATAAATAATGACAACTATTTAATCCTGTATTTCCTACAATAAAGCCTGTTCAGATATTTGTTGCTGATGGAAATGTAAAAGGCTCCCAGGAACCAAAGGACAAAAACAGAGGCAACAGTCACAACTGCAAAGGATCCCCTAACACATAAACTGGTTTGAAGATATTTTCTAGCTCTGCAGAGGAGCTTGATTGCACGGACAGTAAAAAGTGGATTCAATAACAGCAGCGAGCGCTGAGTGATATAACGGTGCTGCGAGCAGCAGTGCAAAGGCTCACACAGAGACAGCAGCTACACTGTGTGTGGATGTGATCCACAGTCACAGCTGTGGGTTTCAGTCAGTGTGTCTCTAACTTCATGGTCACATTTCAAAGCTTATTGGAGCCAGAAGATGTTCAAGTGAAAGATTTATTGCTGTACTCGTCTACCAGGATAACAGGAGGTTCATAAAGCTGTGTAATACTTCAGCTTTACATCATGCAGTAGTAGTTGTGTCCCTTTGTGTTCATTAGTGTGTTCACACGTCTACTTTAACTTCACTCTGTAATGAAAGGATTCAAATCACTGATAAATACATACATGCTGACTCTGAGTCTCAGTGAAGGAGGAAAGGATGGATGAAGGCAGCCTAGTGTGGGTCATGTGTGTCCAGCAGTCATCCAGGGCCTGGATCCATCTGTAACAGGAAGACAAAGTCCAGCCTGTAATCATCCTATCAGGCACAGCGTTTCCATCCAGCATCCTGACGACGCTAACAACCCGTCAAACGTCTCCTCTGGTCCACAGAAGTCACACTTCCTGTGTCATGTTTACCTTTTTAAGTGTGCTATTCAAGCCTGTGCGACCAACTCTGACTCTCCAGATTCCATCCTGGTCTCTGCTGCAGCTTCTTCTACACGACTGTTTTCTGTATAATAATATCTGCCTTTCCCGTCTCTGTCCCAGTGTGCCTGCCACTCGTCCTTCATCTTTACCTTCATTATACTCTTCACCTCACTTTCACTGTATTTTATAGTCAAACCTGCACGACTTCTTCTTGCTGCACCTTTTTAAACTTATCGTCCTGTTCATTGCATCAACACCGATATTCACAGGGAGCCATAAGAAATCCACTTCTATCCCTGTGTGTTTGATTCTATACAGTAAATGAAGTATATCAAAAACAATATGTTGCCTAGAGTCTGAAGACATATCACCTGTGCTCACTAGCACGCTGCTAGAGTCCCAGCAAACCACATACCTCCATATTAGTGCGTCCTCCACCCAGTTCAAGCCAGTAACATCACTACCAGCTCCCAGTATAAACTGCCACATCATCTGTAATTCTTTTACTCATCACCAAACTTATTTGTGGGAGAACAAATGCAGCAGCCGTTCTTTTATCTGACAGTGTTGACGCATCAGTAAATATCCTCACATGACCTGAGGACTTTCCCACTATATGAACCTGCTTTTAGTCGCCCCTCCTCCCTCGCCACAAGCTTCCTTTACAACATAACTTATAAAAAACAACTTTATTGACAATCAGCAATAACAATTACAGATAGTCTAGAAGAAGAATCACATGATCAAGGAGCAGAAGTTTATGGTTTTAATAGCTTTTACATTTTGGGAAAGTTTTAAAAACATTGTTGGGTTTTCTTTCTAAAGCGTTGAAAGGACGGCTTTGCATCAGAAAAGTAAGATCAGCAAATGAATCCATTAAAGTTCTTTTGCCTTGTTTGCAAAAGAAGCCAAACAACATTTGTGTTACAAAGAGAGACTTCAGAACAGATCAAAGATCACAAACATCAGGCACTGATGCCAAACACAGAAACAGAGGCACCAGCAGGTGAAGGAGGCCTGTTGTAGAAATGACTCTGAGTGCTCAGGTAGAAACGCATGAAGAACCAGTGCGTCTAATATTTGGAAACCAGTCTGTGTTTGAGCGTCCTGGATGAAACACAGATCATGTTGCAGAGCGAGGACGTCGTCTTTCCTCCCGAGTGTGTAACTACAGGACGTGTGCAGCAGGTTTAATCGTCCTCCTGACAGTTACTGATGAACGAGTCCTTCAGGGAGGCTCCAGGATCACTGTGGCTTTTACCAGCTGCTGCTAAACTGAGAGGTGTTGCTGCTTCATGTGTGAAGATGTTTGCATGGCTTTAACAGTGCAGACGTTCCTCATGTGCACCCATTTCATATGTTTTATTGTGATGTTTAGTAACATCTGCTTTCCTCCTTCAGGCAGACGATAAAGTGAGCTCAGCCTTAAACATGTGGAGAGAACGTTTGACCGACAGTCCTGGGACGACTGCAGAACAATGGTTTGTTTTTAATGATAAAGTTTCATAATGGAAATAAATGCTGAGCCTGTTTCATGATGTTGGCCCTGCAGCATCAGGCAGGATTAATACTGTAACAAACGTGTGTCACAGTTATAATGACTTTAAATGAAGACTTGGGTTGGATGGAGATGTCAGCTGGATTTGTGCTGACTGTCACTTTAAATGTTTTCAGTTCAGCTTCTAAATCTACTTTTGTATAATGTTTGCTGAGTTTTGCACTTCATGACGCTTTTAAGAAGAGCCAATAAATCCTGACTTTACACCAAAATAAAGGTTTAATGTGTTTAGTGTGACAGTGGAGGAGAGCGCACATAATAAGAGTCATTAACAGAATGGTGACAATTATAATCTGTCTCATTTTAGGAGCAGCTCACAGGCACAACAGACTACAGAGCAACCAAAGCACCAGTTAAACGTCCATGTGACCGGCTTACAGCCAATGAACAATCAGTCCCCACTGTCCCCACCAACATCACTGTACTGGAAAGACTGTGCTGCCATGGTCAGAGATGAACTGGTACTAAAATGTAAGGCAGCTGATGTGTGTGGCCTTAGCAGCACAAATGCATCACGGCTGCAACGCTGCAGTGTGTTTAAACATTTGAACATTTCTGTGGCTTCAAACCAGCAGCTGCTCTGTACTCAGTCGTGTTTGTGTGTCTGTCAAAGTGATTGTTGTCTTTAAAAAGCCTTTTGTGTTGAGTTTTGTGAGCAGTGCCGAGCTTCTCTGTAGTCTAAGCTGAGTCGATATATTTGATTCCATGTTTGGTGTGATTTTCAAAGTCAGCAGCAGCAAACCCATACGGTAAAAAAATACATTTTTCCTGGCCAAAATATATTTCAAATATATGGTAAATATATTTTGTATTTGTGATGCTCCAAAAAAATATATTTTTGAAATTGAAAATATATTTCTTTCAAACCAAAATACATTTCAAAACATATTTTAGGGTGAAGAAAATACATTTCCAACCTTACAGTAGAATGTATATCAAAGTATCCTTTATTTAAAATATATTTAGTGCAATAATGATGATAATGATAACAATACTAAAAGTAACATGTTTTATGCACATCTGCAAAAAACAGTTGGATTCAAACAAAACAGAGTCAAAGGTCTATCACGAATTAGGTTGTTTATTCATTTGCTTACAGTATTTCACATTACACAATATCTCACTATAATGTAGCGTTCATTGACTTTGAAATTATCTGTCAGTGATACAGTAAACAAGATACAACAACTGCTATGTACACTTTAGTTTTTGACAATATATACAATTTAGTACTTAAAGGAACACACTCCACTGTTTTGGAAATAGGCTCATTCTCCATCTCCCTCAGAGTTAAAAATGCAGCGTCTTCTTTCTAGATCCGTACGTTAATAGGGCTCTGGAGCGTGATCTTACGGGATGGGGCGTAGCCAGGATTTTTGGTCAAGGCGCCATATTAGCAGGCCAAACAAATGCTTGCTGTGTGGTCGGTTGTAATGTTAGATTGCACTACCGACAAAGGAATAAGCTTGAAAACAGGCTCTCTTTTCATTGTTTCCTCACCTGGAAACATCATGAGGGAGCTTATGTGTTGGATGTTACCAAAAGAAGGCGTCTAGCCTGGATAGCAGCTGCGAGACGAGCTGATATTCAGTTCTCTACCAGCCACAGATATCTGTTGGTGTGCTCCAGTATTTTCATTCAGGTAAGTTCTAAATAAGTTCATATTATTCTTTATAGCCTGTTAATTTTATTTTCAATGCGCTCTGAGATCATAGCACAAACTTAGAACAAACATGCAGAACTACCTTCTATTTATAGAGTTGCTAATTATTTGGCATTATTGCAACAAACCAGCCTATGAAATGAATGAAACAAATCCTGACTGGGTTCCAACACTACACATGGGGCACTACGAAATCCCTGCTTCAAACTACATGCTACATACCACCATGCCAATCAGATTACTTCTTCCATGTGAGGGTAAAAAGGTGACCTTCCTGGATAAGATGGCAAAGGTTTGCTGCGTTTTGGTGAACATGTGCCCCAGTGTGGTAGTAAAACCAGGGAAAATGCTCTTGTTAAATACTTTTAAGTCTTGTGCTGTTTATGTAGTGATAAGTTTTCTTCTTTTTTTTTTTCTCCTTCTCTTTTTACAGTTGCAGAAACATATAGGTGATTGCTGTAACGTATGTTTTAATTTTGAAATTAAAGCAGCCTTTTTTCCGTTAAAAGGTTCTTTGTGAGGATCAATCCAGACATGGGAACAAAATGCCCTGCAAAACTTGGTACAAGCCGCAAGACAGGTCGTGTCGTAAAGAGGAAGGTTACAAGAATCAGCCCTCGGATCACCACCTTCCTCCAGCGGCTCTCTGAGTTTGAATGGAGGACTTCCAACTAGGTAAGAACAGAGATGATAATATCTTTTACATAGCTGATAATTATATACATACTGTACACACATCCATACAACAGTATGAATGATCTCAGACAGATGTGAACAAGTGAATAACCTGAGCAAACATGAATATTGATGATGTGTCTTTGACAGGTGGTGATAAAGACTACGCTGAACCCGACCATCCTGGTAACGGAAATCTAAATCCCATGTCACATTCTATTTCCTGGGACCCACTGATAATTATTACATTTTGTAAATGAGTTTTGTTTTACAATTGTAATAGTTTATTTAATGTTCATGCTGGTGGGTTTGTCCTGTTTTTAGTGGAATGAAAAACTGTTTTCCTTAAAAAAATCAGACAGAAAGGTGAAGGACTGTGTAGTTTTCATGTACGCTTCTATTTATTTTGGTTATTGGCATTGTTTTTATTCAGTTGAAAAATGTTTTTCTTGTTAAAAAAAAAATCAACAATAAATGTTGGTTTAATTCACTATTCTGAGACTACTTTATTTTTTTATTTTTTTTTGTCCCGTTTGGATCTATAGCCATCAGAATTGTTGTCTTGAGGCCAAGAAAGATGCCAAGCGGATTTATTTTACCAAGTGGATCATCATGGCCTTGCCATATTGGTCCATTTGATTGACCTTTATTATAATTATGAATTTATTTTATTTTCAGTTGCAAACGGGACAGACATGACTGGGGGATAGGACAGGGGGAAAGAATGAAAGAAAGAGGGGGAGAGAAAGAAAGAAAACCAAAGGGGAGAAGAGACGGTGAGAAGGGGGGGAAGAGAGAAAAAAAAACAAACAACAAAAAAAAAACTCCTGGGTCACCTGTATGGAGAAAAAAAAAAACAGAGGAGACAGCAAACAACAAAGAGCAACATAATAATAGAAAAAAAAGCACCATCACAATAAACTAGCTAGCCATAGATATCAATAGTTACTAAATAATAAACGATATTGTGCAGCACGCAGGATAGACAGCACACAGTGTGCTTTGAGGCAGCAGCCAAGAAAGCTGTAGTCCGCGTCTGTGAATACCCATGTGTACACCTGTGTGCATACCTGTGTGGATCAGCATGCTTGCATTCCAAAGGTTTCTCCATGTGATAAGTGATAAGTTTTCAAAAGAGACAGTAAATTACAGAATGCTAGTAGTGGGTGATATTATACAAATGCTGTCATGATTTTATGTGAACATTTTGTCATTTGTAAACTATACATAACATTTTTTCTACATTGTAACTGATGTGATGTTCGACAAAGTGCTTTTAATTAAAAATAGGCAAACATTTCTTTGTTTCTTTATTCAACTTTTGAACAGTGGTATTTAGTAAGTACATATTCAGTAAATGCAAAGTATTTACATGGCCCCCTAAATTAAAACATTATGGGTTATTCAGAACAGAACTATGCTTGGAAAAATATTGTCCCATCAGTTGATCCAACTCCTCCACAGTAGCAGGTGGAACTTTTCTTTTTTGAGGATGGCTTCTTTTACCTGTCACTACAGATGGTCTGTTTATGTTTTGATCAAGAGCCTTTTTTTGGGCAGCTGAAGAGGAGAAGTCTATCTTATGGCCAACCTCTGGCTGTATCTTGGTCATATTACCCAGCAAAACCCAGTATGCAGGTTCATCTGTAACAGTCCTTGTGCCACAGATCCTCACTGTTGCTTCTACATTAAACAGAAGAGCAGTGACATGGCTGCAAGTCTCCACGACTCTAGCCATACAGCTGCAGTGGGCGGCTTCAACCTTCCCTGTGATGCTCACAATGACCTGTGGCTGCAATGCTGCAATTCAGTCTTTAAGAGTGCAGGACCTGAAGCACACACAGACAAAGTTCATTTAAAGACAAGAACTATGAGCCAAGGCCGACACAAATGTGTTTTATTTACTTTCAAATCCATTTATCATAAATGTAACAAATAAAGTGTTTTTATGTATCCATCTATAGAACGCTGCATGTTATATTCTAAATCTGCATGTTTCTTTTTAGAAACCTATCAGCAAAAAATGAACCTAAAGTATGTAATGCAAGGATGTAATCACTTTCAAGAGGGAGAAAACATAAAGTTCAACTTTAAGTGACAACTATGGACACCTAATATGACAAGCAGATTCTGCAGGTCATTAATCAATGTATAAAACTAAAACAGAATGTATTTTTAGTGACACAGGACACAAACAAGGAAGCAAGATGTGTAATTAGGATTATTTATAATAAATATGAATTAATTAGGGCAATTTCTTTAACCATAAAGAATAACTAAATCCTTCAGGACAATGTCACATCAATGCACTGAACTCACTATGTTATCCCTCTAACAGAGCCTCTACATGTTCTCACTGTAATTTCCCCTCACGAATGAATTTTTGCTAGCACTAATTTGAATGCTGGGGGGAATCAAACGCATTTTACTCGCAGTACTCAAGCTGACTTACCTTTGCTTGAATGACGGCGTACTCACAACGTGGAGGCTTAAAAATAGCCAAATCTTGTACCCAGTCCTTGGTGAATTGGATGTGCGCCTCCAGAGATTTATAATTGCGAAATTGGTGCGCCGTGTATGCTCTGACTCCACAGACAAGGTATGAGAGTAGATCATGCTAAGTCAATAGCGGTTTGGTCTTCAGGGTTTCTACTCCACGGCTATATTTCATACGGGTCCACATTTCAACAATCAAGTACCGTCTCTTTGCATCTGGACAGAATCTGTACCTATATATATATATATATATATATATATATATATGTATCTATACCGTCATTTTCTTTTGAGCTACGTTTCAGAATGGTTCGTAGCAATCTTGTTTTGATTCGTGACCTGCCAAGATGGTGCTGCGCTCCCACAATGCATTGCGACATTACGTCAACTCCAAAGCCCTTTGCGTGCAGGAGTGTATGCGCATGCGCATTGCCACGGTGGTTTAAAAAATAAAGATATAATGAAAAGTAATTAATAAAAATAAAATATTTAAACATTCCCACAAATGTGCAATGAACGTGCAAAAACTCTCTTTAGTAGTTGTTACTGTTTCTTTCTTTCTTCTTTTTTTTTTTTTTTTGAAAAATAACGACGTCTCTGAGGCGCGAAATCTGACAGCGAGAGGAACGGCCAGATACAGGAGACGGGAAGAAACAAGCCGATTATGTTCGCGTTAATTAAGTGGTTGGAAGATGTAAAATTCTCAATTCTGCCAACTGAACATATACGAGATTTTAATGAGGATGAATAATTAGCCGGCATGGAGGAAACGGACCTTTATTTCATGGAGTGGCGACAAGAAGCCAAGGCGGGTGGCCAGTCTAAGAAGCCTCCATCATCAAGCTAGCAGGTGCCTTTTCCCATATAATATTACTTTATTCTCGTGTATTTGGAACGGAAGCGTAGAGCTGCCACCCAGGCAAAAGAGAAATATAAGTATATCACGTTATAACGTGAAAAGTTTATCGTTCTAACAATATACTATCATGTTTGAACAACATGTTTGAACAACATTGTACGAAAAATGTACATAATTATCACGTCCGTACAATATTGTGCGAACGTGACAATTATGTATATTATAATAATGTGATATTATATTATACCAGTGGTTCTTAACCTGGGTTCGATCGAACCCTAGGGGTTCGGTGAGTTGGTCTCAGGGGTTCGGCAGAGCCTCCGCTGTGACGTGCACGGCTCATTTTGTGCACCAGTAAAAAACATATCTACGTCTAATTTGAAAAAAAAAACACACTTTATTTTTCACTAAAGAGGGGTTCAATGAATGCGCATATGAAACTGGTGGGGTTCGGTACCTCCAACAAGGTTAAGAACCACTGTATTATACAAACATGAAAAGCATAATGTTAGAACAATAAACATTTCACGTCATAACGTGATATAGCTCTATTTTTCTTTTGCCTGGGTGGCAGCTCCACGCTTCCATAATTTGGTAATCAAAATATGTAACTTAATTAATTATATTGTGACGTACTTTTGCCTTTTCTTATTATTCTGCCTTCTCAATAACTATCAAAGCCTATTCACATTTAATTTGGCTTTCACAGAAATCCTACCTCTCCTTCTAGCTACAGAGTACTTACCAAGGTTAGAAACAAAGAACAGTTATGCTTTATTAATGTTCGCTAATTACAATGTTCCACATTTCCTTGCTTTTTAAGTCATTTTTAGGCTTTTTAGAGTTTTTGTTTTTTATTTTTTTTAGCAGTAATGTTTCTGCCTATTTATTTCAGCCCATGAAATCGAATGCAGATCTTCCTAATGTGAGATTTACATAAATGTAAGTAATTTTGTTTGTCATTGTCATTAATGTTGTTGCTGTTGTTGTTTTTGTGCAGTTTGCAATCATATAAACCTAGCAAACATCAGTCAGCACAGTGACTAACCTAAACAGATTCTTGCTTTATTCACATATATTATATGTAATTATATATACCTGCACATTGTACCTAGGGTTGCAGCCACTTGTTGTGACAGCCCTGATTGTACTTATACACTGCATCTGAACAGGGAACAGTCTGCCACATTAATGTATTTTTAAGTGACTTGTTTGTAATACATGAATTTGTTTCTTACAGATGTCAAAGTCTCAACCTCATGCTGCCCTCCCCCATCCTCCTAAAGTAAGTATTTGTTGTTGTAGTTTTTTATGCAGTGTCTGTGTCACATGCTAATCATAATTATTGAAATAACTGTTTTCTAACAGGTTTTCCAAAACACTAGTTATGTTTGTTGTCATTCAGACCAGTACTACTGCTTAGACATTGTTTAGTGGTCATGCATGTTTGACAAGCTCGTTATGATACCAAAACTGTAGGCCTATCACAATAATCGATATATCGACTTAACACACAGTACATGTACATGACCTCAATAATTGTTGATGATGTAATTTATGTGCCATTATATTTACAAAAATAAAATATAATGATAACAAAACAATAACATTAAATATCATTGTTTTCTATTTGTTAGAAAACTTACTATTTATTCAAGTTTTTAAGGTATCTAATATTTTGATTCCTAATTTCAATGATCTAAATGCTTTAAGAATTAGATGTTGGTTTGTCAATTGAAAGTGTGTAGATCTTGCATTATTATGGTGTTATATTATGATTATACATTCAAAGACATAAAATGGTCTTAAAATGACAATGACATAACTTGTCGCAATTGTTTATGGGGCAATATACCGACCAACAAAAAGTCGTTATCGTAACAGGCCTTCAAAACAGACGGTTTTATGATTGATAAATTAAAAAAATAAATACATTTAATTTCTCTGAGATTCTCTAATATTCAGTTACAGTTCACAACACAGCTACCCGTACATGCAGTATTATACTGTAAATATAAATCTCTGCATTTAGCATCCCACTAGAAGCGTCACAGTTACTGCCTCTTTTTTTTTTTTACAAATACCTGTACTATCACTAACACATTTACTGTTTTACTTTTAGCCTGTGGATACAAATGCAGATTTCCTTAATGTAAGTTGTGCATTTTAATTACATCATGTTATTTTTATTATTATTTATTTATTTATTTTATTTTACATTCAAATATTTCAAGCTTCTTGGTTAAAGAAGCTTGATTGCTAGTAGGTAAAGAATAGTTCACCTATAATTCATATTCCCAATTAATTTCTCACCTCTGATTGAATGCCTTTGTTTGTTTTCCTTTTGACTATAACAAAACATTTTTGCTGGATATATATGGTGAATTTATATGCATAGATACAGTCGTAGTGCTTGACACATGCAAACAGCAGTAGATGTACTAAAAAGGAAATAATTACAATCATGATGTTGATTGCTGATGTCAGTATATATATTTTAGAGGAATGTTTTGTTTTTCACCCAAAATAACTATATTGCTTCAGAAGAGATTTATTACCCTACCGGACTCTTATATATTGTTCTGTTTTTTGTTTGTTTTTGTTATTTTCAGGTTCAATGGTGCGTGTTCTTCTAATGGCCGCCTTCCCACTGGAGGTTTTGATCCACAGCAATTTAAAAGGTAATCAGCTTTGAAAGTCAGTTCAAATGGTTAGGTAATAGTACTTTAAAAAGCCTACAACTCTGTCACCAGTTTCTTTACCAAAAATTACCCATAAAAGTATCGCTCAATAGCATATAATTGTAGTTCAAATGTTTAGTTGTACAAATATCAAATTTTTGGAAATCTAAAACTAGTCAAACACTCAAATGTTCATGCTTTTTATAGGAGGACAGAGCAAAACGGACATCGGCGCAGAGTGAAGAACTGCCCTTGATAAGGACACTATGACAGCCATATATAGTAAGTGAAGACTTTCTGTGTATCTAAAATTGCATACAGCACAAGTAACTTACTTTGCAACCATTAAAATAGGTTGTAAAGTAAGTTACCAATACAAATAGGTGATGATGCATTGTAGTGGTTGGTCTCAGACAAAGAAGGTCAACAGATTTATGAATGCTGGAAGGTAAGGAGAGACGACCAAAAGGGGTGTTAGCATTACTGTAATGTGAACTGGATAGACTTCCCATCTAGGAAAAAAAAGAGGTAAAATTATGCGTAAAATATATCTGTATTAATATCTGTATCTGTATAAACAGAAATATCTGTTTGCTAAATGAAGCCAGCTAACATAAATCACATTTTTATTTTAACTCTGATAAAAGTAATAGAACTGTGACTTTTGTTTGTTACAGTGGGGGTAAGGAAGGGGTTTCCCAGCGTGTCCAGAAGGGCTTTGAGGATTGCAGTGAAAGCTGGGGGAACTGAGACTGTGTGTATATATATATATATATATATATATATATATATATATATATATATATATACACACATATATGTACAGTGGGGCAAAAAAGTATTTAGTCAGCCACCGATTGTGCAAGTTCCCCCACTTAAGATGATGACAGAGGTCAGTAATTTGCACCAGAGGTACACTTCAACTGTGAGAGACAGAATGTGAAAAAAAATCCATGAATTCACATGGTAGGATTTGTAAAGAATTTATTCGTAAATTAGGGTGGAAAATAAGTATTTGGTCACCTCAAACAAGGAAAATCTCTGGCTCTCACAGACCTGTAACGTCTTCTGTAAGAAGCTTTTCTGTCCCCCACTCGTTACCTGTATGAATGGCACCTGTTTGAACTCATCATCTGTATAAAAGACACCTGTCCACAGCCTCAAACAGTCAGACTCCAAACTCCGCCATGGCCAAGACCAAAGAGCTTTCGAAGGACACCAGGAAAAGTATTGTAGACCTGCACCAGACTGGGAAGAGTGAATCTACAATAGGCAAGCAGCTTGGTGTGAAAAAAATCAACTGTGGGAGCAATCATCAGAAAATGGAAGACATACAAGACCACTGATAATCTCCCTCGATCTGGGGCTCCACGCAAGATCTCATCCCGTGGGGTCAAAATAATCATGAGAACGGTGAGCAAAGATCCCAGAACCACACGGGGGGACCTGGTGAATGACCTGCAGAGAGCTGGGACCAAAGTAACAAAGGTCACCATCAGTAACACACTACAACGGCAGGGAATCAAATCCCGCAGTGCCAGACGTGTTCCGCTGCTGAAGCCAGTGCATGTCCAGGCCCGTCTGAAGTTTGCCAGAGAGCACATGGATGATACAGCAGAGGATTGGGAGGATGTCATGTGGTCAGATGAAACCAAAGTAGAACTTTTTGGTATAAACTCAACTCGTCGTGTTTGGAGGAAGAAGAATACTGAGTTGCATCCCAAGAACACCATACCTACTGTGAAGCATGGGGGTGGAAACATCATGCTATGGGGCTGTTTTTCTGCCAAGGGGACAGGACGACTGATCCGTGTTAAGGACAGAATGAATGGGGCCATGTATCGTGAGATTTTGAGCCAAAACCTCCTCCCATCAGTGAGAACTTTGAAGATGAAACGAGGCTGGGTCTTCCAACATGACAATGATCCAAAACACACTGCCCGGGCAACAAAGGAGTGGCTCCGTAAGAAGCATTTGAAAGTCCTGGAGTGGCCTAGCCAGTCTCCAGACCTCAACCCCATAGAAAATCTGTGGCGGGAGTTGAAAGTCCGTGTTGCTCGGCGACAGCCCCAAAACATCACTGCTCTCGAGAAGATCTGCATGGAGGAATGGGCCAAAACACCAGCTACTGTGTGTGCAAACCTGGTAAAGACCTATAGTAAACGTTTGACCTCTGTTATTGCCAACAAAGGTTATGTTACAAAGTATTGAGTTGTATTTTTGTTATTGACCAAATACTTATTTTCCACCCTGATTTACGAATAAATTCTTTACAAATCCTACCATGTGGATTCATGGATTTTTTTTCACATTCTGTCTCTCACAGTTGAAGTGTACCTCTGGTGCAAATTACTGACCTCTGTCATCATTTTAAGTGGGGGAACTTGCACAATCGGTGGCTGACTAAATACTTTTTTGCCCCACTGTATATGTGTGTGTGTTTCTTTTAGAATGTTTAAGTATGTAATGAGAATAAACTTATAAAATGAATATTCCTTGCTTGATTGATATGCTATATGTATGTTTTAAACATCAAATAAAGATTTCTTTCAGATGTTACATGTGAATGTGTTTTCTTAGAAATATATGAAGGGTTAAATTTATATTTTTTTGAATGATTTTAAATACATTTAAATTGTATTTTGAAATATATTTTATTAATATATTTCAAAATATACAAAAAATGGCCAAAAAATATATGTGCTAAAATACATTTCAAAATATATAAATATATTTCAAAATGTATTTTGAAATATATTTCAAAATATACAAAAAATGGCCAAAAAATATATGTGCTAAAATACATTTTAAATATATAAATATATTTTAAAATGTATTTTAAAATATATTTTTTTACCGTATGGGCAAAGCTACACCAGAGGGCTGTGCTGTGTAACAGGTTGGTGCAGGTGGTGTTATCTACATTTGAACATTAGGCAACAGTCTCATGAAGACACTTTATATTGTTCACTAAAGACCAACAATAACAGAGACAAAGGGAGAGCAGCAGAACTAGTGCTAACAATTAGCACTGCTAGCCTGCCCACCAACACCAGCTAATGTTCTTTTTTTTTTTTTTTTTTTTTTTTTTTTTTTTTTCTAAATGACATCAGAAACAGCAGTATGCGACATTACGTGATGGCAGAGCTTCAGTTCATCCTTTGTCATTTTTTTTTTTTTTTTTTTTTTTAATAAATAGGACAGGGGGAATGAATGAGAGAGAGAGGGGGAGAGAAAGAAAGAAAACCAAAGGGGAGAAGAGACGGTGAGAAGGGGGGGGGAAGAGAGAGAAAAAAAAAAAAAAACTCCTGGGTCACCTGTATGGAGAAAAAAAAAAAACAAACAAACAAACAAAAACAAACAGAGGAGACAGCAAACAACAAAGAGCAACATAATAATAGAGAAAACAAAGCACCATCACAATAAACTAGCTAGTCATAGATATCAGTATTTACTAAGTAATAAACGATATTGTGCAGCACGCAAGATAGACAGCGCACAGTGTGCTTTGAGGCAGCAGCCAAGAAAGCTTTAGTCCGCGTCTGTGAATACCCATGTGTGCATACCTGTGTGGATCAGCATGCTTGCATTCCAAAGGTTTCTCCATGTAATGATCTGCTAGGGAGTGTGGGGGGGCCACAGCCCCGTCCTCCAGGGTGTGAAGCGGGTATGGAGGAGATCAAAACTCCAGACATCCAGAGGCCCCCAGAACACAAGAGACCATGGAAGACCAACAGGGGGGCAGCCGCGCCACTGTTCCAGTAAGAGCTGAGGAGAGTCCCAGATGAGGGCTCGCCCAGCAGCCGCGGAGCAGAAGTCAGGGGGAGTTGCAGTGACGCGCCCGTGAGCTCCGCCGGCCCCCAGCTGCGCCTGAGTGACCGAGCCCTAGGCCGAGAGGCCGGGGGCACCCCACCTCCAAAGGGGCCCGAGCGAGCCCCAGGCCCCAGGCCCCGACAAGCGGCCGCCAAGGAGTGAGCCGGTGTGTACCCGGACGCCCACCCCCAGACACAAAGAACCACCAACACACCGACACCTGAGGGAGTCCGCCACCGGCAGGGGAAGTGGTGGTGGGTGGAGATAGGCCTCCAAACCTTGGAGGGCCTGAGGTGTCCCCAGAGAGGTGGCGTCTGATACCCAACCTGACATATAGACACAGACATACAGGCACACACAGACACAAACATCCATTCCCACCCTCATGCTCTCATATGCACTTACTCCACACTCAACCAACGTGGAGACAGACATAAAGAGACGCTGTACACACAATCACACTCCCCAAGCGTACTCTACAAACCGGGTCTAGGTACCCTTGCCCCTGGAGGGGGGAATTGCACCCAGACCCAGGTGGTGTTACCCTTTTCCCTGCGGTGGGGAGAGGCAGACCACCCCGACTCCGCAGCAGCAGGGAGGCCCCACACCCCAGACCGCAGTCGGACGGCCAACTCCTCCTACTAGCCCTCCCGCTCCAGCAGGCCGCAGAGAATGGGGGTGAGAGAAGACTCCAAACCTCCCACCACCACCAGCTAATGTTCTAAAAACGATGATCAATGATTTTGCTGTAACGGCTCCAGCTGTCTGTGTCAGGGACACGTTGGAGATGAAGTGAGTGATCCAGTGACAAAGGTTTGGAAAGCTGCAGTCAGCTGAGACTAAAGGAGTCACCTGACCGAGAGACCAAATGTTTCACTGAGAACGTCCAGATGAACAGAATCAACCTTTGGGATAATCTGTTCCACACATCCATGTTTCACTTACTGCATTATATTTCCTCATTGCTGTGCACACAGGCCTGTGGCTTATAACCAACTCCAAGTTCAGACTCAGAGGCTGCTGAAGCTGTTTTCTGGAACAGAGACGTGTTGGATATAAAAGCAACTCTTCTTTATGTGTCAGCACTGAGGAAAGGAGCAGCTTCGTTTCTAAGTGTATGAAGGACTGTAGCAGTGTGTGTGTGAGCTTTATTTCACAGACAGAACCATGTCAAAAACACAACTTCAGGTAAAAACAATACAAAATCAAAGAGTCTGATCAGAAGGATTAAACAGAGGAGTGTGGGACTGTTTTTAACAGACAGCAGGTTAAGCCAGGCTGGAGGAGTAAACTGAGCCTCGGTGTGAGCAGCAGTGTGTTTGACAGGAAGCTGAGATAAACAGTCTGGAGCCCATTTAGTGCTTCATATGAAAGTGTGAGGATTTGAAAGCAAATCTAAAATCAAGCAGGAGTCAGTGTGAGAATGATTTGTGCTTTTCCTCAGTCAGATGCTGGGAGTTTCAGTTCATCCATGTTCAGCGTGCTGTGCTTTGTGTAACAGGAGAATATGACAGTATAAATCAAGTCTTCATGTCACTGAAAGCCTCCACAGTCTGCTATGGAGGTGCATCAGTTTGGATTTACAAGAAGAACATTTCTTAAACCTGCCACAAGATGGCGCTCCAACAGAAGGGATGTCCACAGTGTAACACAGACACACACATACTGTGTGAATGTGTGAGTGAATGGGCTTTCAACACAAGGCTTCTGCTGCTACCTTTAATGACATAATTAGCTAACAAGAACAAACTGTTAATTACCACCAAAGAACGGCTCCAGATTTTAGCTGCTGACCATTTTGTGAAACGTTGATTACATCAGCTTATTGTTGATTTTTCAACCTTAATATCAGCTGCTTTAAAGGAGCCTGGTTCTCTCGCAGTAACACTTTTCTTCACTAGATGCAGTGCAGGCACAGTCTGTGTTTCTAAACTACACACTAATGTTCATTGTTGTGCAGCTAAATCCTCCCTCTGGATGGGAAGAATCCCTGTCAGGCTTCAAACACCTGGCTTGGTGTTCTGGAGCTAATGTGTCACCTGTGAGGACTCTGAGATGAACACACAGCAGACACTTCAGTTCTCCGTCTGTGTGTCCTCAGTTTCCCAGCATGCCTTGGCTGTGGTGGTGGAGGTGAATGAGGGGGAACATGCTGCTCTGTCAGCACTCAGGTTTCATACCTGGTGATCTCAGAGGACAAAGCGGCGTTACAGCAGCGCACGTTGATGAGACCTGATGCTCTGAACAGTTCAGACTTCAGCCTCACTCTGAGAAAACAAACGACTGACTGTCAGCAGCAACTACACCTGCTCCATCAGTGACGGAGAGAAGAACTGAGACTGAGAGACATACAGCTGCAGGTCAAAGGTCAGAAACGCCCGCTCTTTGTACGGGTCAGGAGTTAGTACTGCAGAGGTCAGAGGTCAGCTTGCTGACAAACCATTTGAAACAGTTTGGAGCTAAAAGCACAACAGCAGAGGAAAGAAGAGACACTGCAGAGATGATGCAAAATATTGTGTTTTGTTCTCAGCTGTCAAAAAGTGTAACACACGTGTTCCAGCACAGCCTTTGTGTACTTTCACTTCTCCATACTGTCCATTGGAAATCCTGTTTGTTACTTTTTGATTTCAGTCCATGTGTCCAAAGCAAACTTCTGTCCCACACTTTCTCTGCTGACTCTTCACCGATGCTCAGATGATCTCAGATGATTTCACCAGAACTCATCAAAATTCGGGCTCCACAGAAACCCAGACGTCACTAAACAAGCGTAACAAGCAAAGTGAAAACTGGTCGTTCAGCTTTATTGACCAAAGATAAGCTCACATGTCACCTCATGACACAGACACTTATTTCCACAGCATGCACGAGGACTGACAATAAGTGTCTATAAAGCCACTTCTATCTGCCACACCTGTGCTTCTGTCATGGTTGCTCTCCTCTCACTCTGTCATTTATCCACAGTCTGCCTCCCTCTGCTCCGTCAGCTGACGTCCTCTCTACACCACCTGCTGTGTTTTATCCTGCAAAAACACATTTAAGAAGCGTTGCACCGAGTAACGGGAGGAACTGCTATAAAATCCATTTAAAGGAGGTGGTGCTGAGTGCTGTGACTGGGGTCCCACCACTGACATCACGGGTGGAGGACATGTTGGAAAACTGCTACAAAGTGCTGTGCAGCCAGCAGAGCTTACAGTCTGTCCTGTGTGTCATACAGGCTCTCACACTTAGTGTTTCTGTGACACATTGAAGAGAAGTTTGTGTTGTTCACAGTTGTGCTTGTACTGAGTGACAGCTGACATGACCTAACAGGAATAATGTGTCTGTGCTGAATGAGAAGTAACACACAATGAAGTCTTGATGCATCTCAATCATCCAGGAAAGTGAGTCTGTTGCTTCTGTTCATCTGGACGCAGCGTTTTGTGGGAGAAACGTGTCGTCATCATCAGGTGACGTCTTCAGTCTCAGCTGCAGGTTTCAGTCTTACAAACAGGACATTTGCATAAAGACTGAAAGCAGCTGCAGGAACGATGGGCTGGGAGCTCCGTTCCTTCATCTTAATTATGCAGATTCTCAGGACCATTGATCAACAACCACTGATCCATGTCCATGAGTCCCATTCACAGAGATGTGGGAATGGCTGCAGTCACAGCATGTAAGATGGAAATAAATGAGAAGTATTTAGCTGAAGTGGATTTGATTTATGTTACTTCTTTTTTAACTTGTAGTTCTACATTGGAAGATTATTGTGATATTGAAATATAAAAATACATTTATATTCTATTATTTTCTCAAAATAAGCGTCACACTCGTGGAAGCCGGTGTAGCCGCCGAAACGCCTGCATTTATGGAGACTTTCAGCCCCAGGTAGGCCAGTTATGGATCTTCGGATCCACATTATGTCAGCAGCTGTTCTCCACCGTGAACTGTGTTCAAACAAACACGCTCACGCCTCACAGACGACAGCTTACAGTCCTGTAGAGATAAAGTGACTTCGTACAGCCCCGACCTGCAGACGCTGTGCGCAGAGGTTCAGGAGCAGAAGTCCCGTTGTAAACATATCACGGCAGACCCGACGATGTTTGCATGAACGCGCTTTTTTAAAAAGTCAGGTCAAGGCTCCAAAAGCCCAAAGGCGATATAACAGTTTGTGTTTGCTACATGGATCATTGTAGTTCAGCTTTCCTTTGTTATATTTCTTTAAGAGCTCAAAATGTGTTCATTACATAAATCAAATGTAATTTTCTCTGTAGCACTTCATGGATTTCATAAGCAACACACTGTAGTTGTTCACACAAAGCATAAAGGTAAAAACAATATACACAGTGTTATCTTCATTTTAGATGTCACAAAGTATTTGCGGCTCCCAGTGTTTTCCCGAACCCTGACCCTTTGCGTGGAAACCGGGTCCAAAAGGCTCTTTGGGTGTTAAAGGTTGCTGACCCCTGCACTAGGCCCAACTGACACATATATTTGATTCCAAATACAAAAAATAATGTGTAACCTGCTGGAAGAATGTAGGAGGTTGAGACAGGATCTCAACACTTGGTGTCTGCAACAAAAGACAACAATATGTGGGCCGATCGTGGCTCAAGAGTTGGCAGCTCGTCTTGTAATCGGAAGGTTGCCGGTTCGAGCCCCGGCTCGGACAGTCTCGGTCGTTGTGTCCTTGGACAAAAAAGCACTTTGGGGTCCTTAGGGACGAGTAAAGCGCTCTACAAATACAGGCCATGTAATGGCAGAAACATTCTCTAGTGTAAATCCTGACTAGTTCATTAACTACAGATCAGTTTCAGTGAACATTATTCACAGAGGGATCTGAGTTCCTTATACCAGACTCTACAGAAACTGTAACACTGTGCAGCTCTGCGACTCAACAATATGACAACAATGTAACACACACTAGAATCATCAAATAAAGCCCCACTAACCACTAGAACTAGAACTAACTAACTAGCACTGGACACTTGCATATTAGAGATTTCTACCACCATAGGAGGCGAGATATCATCCTTGAACCAGAGCATCCAGCCCTCGGACATAAAAAGCGACGTGGCCAGGCATGATAACACTTTGACTGAACTGCAGGACTGTGCCTCGAACCACTCTGACACCATCGCCACTCTCCAGGCCACTGTGGAGCGTTTGTCTGCGGAGGTAAAGAAGTTAGATGAGAGATGTGGAGCTCTTGAGGCACTCCAGGAAGAATAATTTAAGAACTGCAGGAATACCAGAAGGCACAGAGGGACCCAAGATGACTGAGTTGGTTCACACCTGTTGGCGGAGGCGCTATCTCTCGAGGAGAAGCCACTCATCGATCGAGCACATAGAGCGAATCGCCAGCGTCCCAAACAAAGTCATCTTCCTCGGCCCATCATCTTGAGATTGCACTACTACCACATTGGTGAGGAAATTCTGCTGAAAGCTGCAGAGAACAAGAACCTGATGTATAAGGGTTTTTAAAATAAACATCCTCCCAGATTTCCCTCCCTCTGTTGGAAACGCAGAGCCGCATTTGCAAATATGAGAGGAAGACTACGTGGGATGACCGGCGTCAGGTACAGACTGCTATACCCTGCAAAGCTGTTAGTGACCCATGGTGATGTGAGGAAAAGCTTTACCGATCCCAAAGAGACCGTAGACTACGCGGAGAAGCACCTCTCCCACCCACCTTCAAATGTATTAAAAGCAAGGATATATCTATATGTCTAACGCTGACACAGCACTGTGTTTCTTCTTTTCCCTTTATATTCCATGTAAAGGTGAATATGGAGCGTTTATGGAGCTCGTTTATTGACCAGCTGTCAGTTAGAAGGTAAGAGTTACTAGGTTAACAGAGGTTAGCAGTAACAGTACGGGGAAGTATATTGTGTTGTTCTTTTGTTGGTTTTTATTTTATCCTACTTTACTTTGTTATTTTGATTTTACCTGTTGTGAGTGCTTCCCGTAATTCTCCTTTTTCTTGCGCCGCTGCGGCCAGAGTTCACAACATTACATATTTTTGTATCTATAAACAGGAAGCTGACACTCTCCAGACTTTATCAAAGGTGTGAGCGTCACAGCAGAGGCCTTTGTGTCAACGTAGCTGAAGACAAAACACAGAAACACATGAAGGAGATTTTCCTGGCCTGGATTTTATACAAATATTCTGCAGTACATCAAAAATGAAAGAAAACCATTAGTCAACATATGAACATCACCTCTGAAGTTACAGAGCTTTGATTGGAGACACAGCTGAGCGTTTTGCATTTTGCATAATTAATTACATAATTAATTATGTAACCATAATTAAATGGTTACATCATCTTTAAAGTCCCCAGAGATCAGGAAAAGGGCCTGAGGGTGCTGTGTTTGGAGTCTGCTGGTTACAGTGTGCAGGACCTCACAGGCTGCTGCAGCGTTAGCAGAGGGCGGGACATACACAGCTATCATAATCACGTGTGTAAACTCTCGTGGTAGATAGTACGGTCTCATGCTAACCGCTAGCAGCTCAATGTCCTTACAGCATAGCGTCTCTTTGATAGAGAAATGCCCAGAGTTACACCATCTATCGTTCACAAACACAGCCAGACCCCCTCCTCCCTTCTTACCACTCTCCGCTGTTCTGTCATAAGAGGCTCAGCAGCTAAAGCAGCACACCTGGGTCTCCCAGCCTTTTAAAAGCAGCCCTTTGCTTCACCTGCTTCACTAAACATTATTATTTTAAGCAGAGTGGTGTGATTTATGTAGGCATTGCTGTGTGACAGGATGACTTTTCTTGCACACCCACCAAATGAGGGCGCACATGCTTCCACGCCCACTGGTGACTGCACACATCCTTTCAAGGAAGCATTTCATTCATCCCTAACAAATGGAACAAAACACTGTGCAGCGTGTTCAGGTTTGAACGTGGCCCTGGCCTCTCTCTGCATCCACCTGGCACATGCAACACACATCCACTCCCTGCTGAACTGCTTGTATTTGATGTGTTGAAGTTTTGGTAAAGTTTGAATAAATTCCACTTTATTTATAGGAACATTTCATCTGTGGACTCCTGCTTCCCCTCTCCTTGAGCCAGTTTGTGACGGGAACATGACATAAGAAAAGTAATTTATTCCTTTTTGATTCTGTGTATCTGGCGCTCATCCAGTGAGTTCACACTTGGCAGAAACAGACTGAATTTGTCTGGAGAACTTTGGCTTCAGCCAAGTTAGATAAACACACTGTGTCTCTGTCAAAACAGCAGTGTAGTTGTGGCACCCCTGTGAGGGAATGACCACATGAATATTATTTTGTGTAAAACACTCATGTAACGGGACATTTTTCATTGCTATATGTATTTATTTTCAGTTTCTTTAAGAGGATAGAAAATCCATGTAACAGGGATTCATTTTGTTAGAAAGCAGTGAGGGCGGAACTTTGGTGCTTGCTCCGGGGTTTCGGGGAGCAGTAAGTGGAGCCCACCTTCCGCTGCTTCCTCAGACACGTTCTGGAGGAAAGCAGAGACGCATCGTGTCTTCCTTACTCTGCTCTTCACCTGCTTTTACAGGTCGGTACACGGTGCTCGCACCGAAAATGTTGTTTATTGTCACCATGGTTACCCACGTTAATGTGAATGGGAGAGTTAAGGCGGTCCGCCAAAGTTATTTATATGTAAACACGGGAGAAAACCAGAGGAGTGTCCCGCGCGACCGCACCGCGAGCCCGCTCGTTAGGTGGAGCGCTCGTGAAGCAGAGTCAGTGCGCTCCTATGCTCTGTGCAAACGTGTTGTAATGCTCCAATCAAATCAGTTCTGTGAGATGTGAATGTTAATAGTTCTGTTAAAGTGACTGAGTAGATTAGCTAGTGTAACACAAGCACTCTGAGCAACTCTGTGTAGCTAACAGAGGCATTCATGGGTTGATTCAACAAGCTGTGTTTCATGATGCACTAAATAGTGATTTTGCCAGTAAATTACTGGAGGGAACAAATGTAATGTATTTACCAATGCTGTTATTGAATAGAACTGTTTAGCCAGTAAGACACTGCAGAAGACAATGTGATGTGTTTATTGATATGATAAAAGGATGTAGCTGTTATGGAAAGAAGTGTGAACTTGAGAAACTGAACCAGTTAAAAAGAGTATATTTCACTGATGTTGTGAAATAAGTAAATGTAATTGATGTGAATGAGGAACCAGCTGAACAGTATATTGAAAGCTCATGTTTAGTGTTTTATAGCATTTATTTGTGTGAAATAAATCAGACTCAGACACGTTCTGGAGGAAAGCAGAGACGCATCGTGTCTTCCTTACTCTGCTCTTCACCTGCTTTTACAGGTAACATATTTGTCATCGAGGTCTTCATCCTTGGGACCCGTAACATAGTAACTTCTTCATTGTTATACTTCTATAGTTTTCCCATTTTGTGAGCTGTGGATGTGGAAAGTGTCTCAGTGACACATCCACATGAAAACGGCGTTACCTTCGTTCATTTGCACGTCAAATGAACGAGCTGTTTGGACTTTAACGTCACAGCTGATGCTTCGATACTCGAACTCAAGAGTTCAGCTTCCACTCAGAGGTACAAGTACACACAGCAAAGATAAACGTGTACACAAGGTGGAACCCACAAGTGCACAGCTCCAACCAGAGATGGGCAGTAATCCGATTACTTTTTTCAAGAAACGAGTAAAGTGAGGGATTACTATTGCAAAAAAGGTAATTAGATTACTGTTACTTTCCCGTAAGCACGCTGCGTTACTGCGTTACTAAAACCGCAGCTGTGTGCAGATGAACAATGGATAATCTATCGAGTGTGGAGAGAGTGTGAGCGTGCAGCGTTTAAAGCGTGGAAGCACTGACCTTACTTTGAGTTTGACTCTGTAAAAAGTGACAAAAACATTAGCATCCGCTGTTCACTGCGTGGGAAGACAACATGCTCACTCACTATGTGTTAATGGGCACGCTTATTTATAACTTTGATAAAATGTCATAAAAATAATTCCATGCCAGCTCACCATTGGTGATCAGGTAGTTTCTGTTCCAGTTCCAGTCCCATAAATCATGAAGCTTGCTGCCAGAAAAGCTTCAAATCTCCTTTGAAAGCTGTTTGTGGTCTTGATTGTGGGAGCTTCAGTTGTCTGACTCCAGCTGCCACACAGTGCTCACTGATATCATTTGCAAAAACCCCAGTGTGACAATATTTATCAGTGAAGCAGAAATCAGGAAGTGACGACTTTTCTTTGAACATTTGCTAAGGCTAAGCTGTGCTTTCTACCACAGTTGGGAATTTCCTGGTTTACAACAAATTATTGTGTCAACACCGCATAAGATTTCAAACTACAGGAAAATCACTGGAGTTATAAGAGGCAGACAACGACACACACACCACATGCATGCTGTTGCTATTTATTGTGGATTAACCTGTCAAGGGCAAGAACAAAAGAATTCTGCCTCAAATACAGGAAATCATAGCTTTCCTGTATTTCCTCCATTGTTGGCATGCTGGTTAGTGCTGTTGCTCCACAGTAAGAAGGTCCTGGGCTAAATTATCCATGAATGTAAACGGCTGTGTGTTTCTATCTGATAGACTGGTGAGCTGTCCAGGGTGTACCCTGCCTGGTAACCTATCACTTCAGGGTTATTTCCCAGCCCTGCTGCAACCAGGATAGAGATAGGAGGATGGTAGTTGTTGTAGACCCATTCAGTTTCAATTGAAGGATTAAAATGTTCCAGGAGCTCAACTTACTCCATCTGAACATGTTTCAATCGTGTTTTATGAACACAACACGCAGCTTTACTGAATATGAAAAGGTTGTGTTGATTTAACTCAGTTGTTTAAGTTTCTGCCAAAGCAAAACCTTTGTGTGCAACCAGTGTCCACTATTGGATCAAGTAAATCCAACATGTTTTTGTCAGTGCAAAAGGAGTTACGGTGCCTGTATTCCTGCACAATATTGTCCCGGGAGGGAGGAAAACTTTCTGGTGAAGTTTTGGTTGATTTTTGGGTTTTGCTTGACACTAGGTTGATTTTATCAGTGAGGTTTGGATTGTTTTCTTTCTCTAAGAGAGAGAAAGATGGTTTTATGCTTGGACATGTTTGCAATGGGCCCCAGTATTTGTTACTTTATTAGTATTTTATTGGTTGCGTTTGTTTGTGCTTTTGTTACAGTGCACTGAGATAAGAACATCTGAGAGGTGTGATCCACCGGTGGTGATATTTTGGTATTTTGTGAGTTCCCGATTTAACAAATCAGCTCTTTAATCCAGACCTGAGAGGTTGAACTTTAAAGCGCTATAAAATATTCTTACTGGAAACAGTGGCAAAGTGTTTTTCTCCATGATTATAATGGGCTTGGGAGAAATTCACTTATATGTGACATTGATCACATGAGAAATCCTGAGCCTAAAAGGATTGCAGCGAGTCAATCCAGTCCAAAAACAAGGAGCTGTTTTCCTTTAAAATGATGACGTCATCTTGCTGGTGATGGAGGCTCGAATAGGCTGCGCGTGAGACTCCATTATCAGCAATATCTGGTATGAATGTGTGTGGATGTATGCATGTGACTGGACTGTGATGGACTGACGACTAAAAGTTTTACTGACTTGATACTGAGACAAAAACGGTGCCGACTTTAGGATTAGTGAATGTCCACAACAATTCACCCAGCCTGTAGAAGAAGGGTGGAGGTTTTGTCTTGCTTTGTTTGTGCAGGAGCAGAAGGATGACAGAGACTAAAGGGGGAGGCTGTAGCTTCACATGAGTGTGAGCTGCAGACTGAACCCTTTGGTTGCTAATGTTGAGTCACTGATGTTTGCATTAAGAAAATTGTGTTTTATTAGCTGTGTTTTAATTAAGGTATCACATTATATTGTTGGGAATGTTAAATGCTAAAGTGAAGAAAAGCTTTGATTTCACTCATGACTGAACATGTTATTATTAACCATAGCAGGCCACTGTAAAGAGTCAATTAACTGTTATAGAGGAAAAAAAGGCCAAAAACTCTGTTAATACCTATGAATAACAGGCAATGATAGACTTGTCACATTCAAAATAGAGATATGTAATAACAAACACGGGTCCGTGTCATTTAGGTTCTCCATTGAAATAGTCAATCATTTAGAAAAGTAGAATATATATATATATATGTCTCAACGCTGTTTCTCAATAATATTAAAAACCTAAAAACTATTGTTGTGGAAGATAGAAGTCACTGTGACAGCCCTCTGACTGTGGAGGACGTTTGTAATCCTATTTCTGCACTTAAGGCCAACAAATCTCCCGGCACAGATGGTTTAACTGCAGAGTTTTATGAATCATTTTCTAATCTCCTGGCTCCGTTCTTACTGCAGCTTTTCATAGGAAGTGTAGAGAATAACATCCTCCCTCCTACTCTTACTCAGGGTCTCATAACACTTATTCCAAAGCCAAACAAAGACTTACTTCTTATTGACAATTGGAGACCCATCTGTCTGCTCAATGATGACTATGAGATTATGGCTTTAGTACTTGCTAACAGAATGAAAGAGTTCTTGGACACAATTATCGATGAGACACAATCAGGCTTTATGAGAAACAGACACCTTTCTAAGAACATGAGACTGGTTTTAGATCTACTTGATTACTCTGATTTGGTATCTGACTATAGCTTCATTCTCTTCCTGGATTTTTAAAAGGCTTTTGATACAATTGAACATCAATTTATTTTCCACTCTTTGGAAAAATTTGGCATTTTTCTGTAAAGCTATCAAAACCTTGTACACGAATGGCAATAGCTCAATTAAAATGATTAAGACTCCACCCCGAGATTTGACCTGTTATACAAGGAATCAGCACAGCTGATAAGGAGCTCATCATCAGCCAGCTAGCTGATGACACCACACTCTTCTTGAAGAATGCAAATCAAATCCGTCCAGCCCTTAGTGTTATTAGTGATTTCTCTGAGGCATCTGCTTTATGTCGAAATCTAAAAAAATGTGAATTACTGGCAATTAAAGGCTGCACTGCAAATGCTCTCTGTAACATTTCTGTTAAACAAGAAGTCACATATCCAGGACTGTTAATATCCAAAGACCAAAAGTCAAGATGCTCATCAAACTTGTCAAACAGTGTTGGGGAATTCTCAATGGTGCTTGGTGCCATACCCTCAGGGACTTTAATGTTATATAAAAACACTGACAGCTCAATATCTGCCTCAGTCACTCTCCCTGATCCAGCTGAGTCAGCAGTGGGAAAAATCTGCTTTTCACAGGAACTTGGTAACAGCAATAAGAGAATACGTAGTTTATTATGGCGGGGAGTCTCTGGCTGGCTGGAGCGGCATCTAATAACCAACTCGCAAAACAAAATAAAAACAACACAACAAACAGATATTATGATACAGACTTATAATCTGCACCGATGGTTTTTCTAAATTATATAAAGTGAGCGCGAGAGCCCTCGGTGCGCCTGCGCGCTGCTGAAGTCAAAGTAAACTTTATTGTCATCTCCGCTACAGACAGTCCAGCATATAGAGAGACGAGACGACGAGGCTGCAGTTACAGCAGTGCAAGTAAACAAACAATAAATATAAGAAGAGTAAGAAAATAAATCTACACTTTAGGACTCGGGGTAAAGGATCAATAACAATTTAAATTTATAATTTACAGTTTGATGATTTAAAGTCTCACACAACCCGTCAAAAGGGGCGGGGCCGGCTGCTTCCAAGTAGAGCACATTTCATTTATAATGATGTAAATCCAAGCCCATCATGGATTCACGATCTGAATCCTGGGTTGTGTGAAATCCCAGAAATCAACCTTAGACAAAGTGAATCTGTGAACTAAGGTGTAGGTCTGTTAGGTTAATTGTGCTGATCCTCGGGTTGGGGGATTTGTGTTTGTACTGGAGCGCAAAATTCAAACCAATGGAAGATGGACAACAAAAGTTCAAAGCCATCAGGTGCTCAGTTTATGTATTTATTTTTGGCCTACATCAGTAAGAAATGCCAAATTATATACACAAAGTTACAGGAATCACCACTCCTGTTATTCATGATGATTTCAGTAACATCACATAATAACATGTAACGTTATTATGTGATGTGCGTACTGTTAATGCTGATACTGTGGTGAAATTCTCTGCTTCTTTTGTGTATTCTGCATCTATTACGTCAGATTGTCTTACCCCTCATATGGTTGAGAATTTTGCCAATACCCTGTTAACTACATGTTCCTCCATCCTCAACACTGTGGCACCTATTAAAATGAAGCGCCCCAGAACTTACTCACAATGTTGGTTAAGTGACTCTGTTCGCGCTCTACGACGTGCGTGTCGGCGGGATGAGAGAAGGTGGAGGAAAGATAAACTCCAGGCATCTTACGACATCCTACGTACTAGTCGCTTGAAGTTTCAAACTGCTGCCAAAATGGCTAAAGCAGCTTTTCTTTCAAAAATTATCTCTACCAATGGTAACAATCCTCGAATTTTATTTAAAATTTTTAACTCTGTGGTCAACCCCTGCCCCACTATGCCGCTGCCGTGCTCCACGGTTCTTTGCGAACAATTTTTAAATTATTTTTTAGATAAAGTCTCATCTCTTAAATCTGCTCTTCCTTTAATGACAGGCCCTGCGTTTACCCCTGACTGTTCCTCTTCCTTCTATCAGTTTGAACCCGTTTCACTCCCTACTCTTAAGCGTCTGGTTGAACAACTGAACAATACTAATCTCGTATATGATGTTCTTCCATCTCGTATAGTTAAGGACTGTTTTAGTGCAATTGGACCTAGTATATTGTCCCTTTTGAACTCTTCTTTGCTCTCTGGTTGCGTACCATCAGCCTTTAAACATGCTATAATTCAGCCTGTTCTTAAAAAAAGGAACCTCGATTATAATGATTATGCGAACTATAGGCCGATTTCCAAGCTTCCGTTCTTGGCCAAAATTCTTGAGAAGATAGTGTTGCTTCAACTCCAGGCCTACCTGGATGAGAATAGCATTAATGATAAATTCCAATCGGCCTTCAAACCACATCATAGCACTGAGTCAGCGCTGCTCCGAGTTCTCAATGACCTTCTACTAATGGCTGATAATGGGCGCTCCTCGGTCCTAGTGCTATTGGATTTATCGTCGGCTTTCGATATGGTTGATCATAAAATCCTATTGGCGAGACTTGAGCACACTGTAGGCATCAAGGGTGTTGCCTTGGATTGGTTTAAATCATACTTGTCCAATCGGCTCTCCTCGGTTCACTTGGTCACTTCCTCTTCCTCCGCTGTACCTGTCTGTTGTGGTGTCCCTCAGGGATCTGTGTTAGGCCCTACTCTGTTCTCATTGTACATGCTTCCATTAAGCGCTATCTTTGAGAAATATCACATCGCTTTTCATTATTATGCTGATGACATTCAGATCTACTTTGAGTTAAATGATGACCTAGCTTTGTCCTTGAATAGTTTTCAAGAGTGCATGTGTGAGGTCAGGCAATGGCTCCTGGCAAATACTCTTATCCTTAATGATAAGAAAACTGAATTCGTGGTCTTTGGCAGTGACGTCCTTCGTGCCAAACTTCGTGATGCCTTTGGTTTTCTCACTAGCTCCTTTTCCGACACTGTTAGGAATTTGGGCGTGTTACTTGACAGCTCATTTAAACTTGATAGACAAGTGTCTGCTGTTGTTAGATCCAGTTTATACCAACTCCGCCTTATTTCTAAGGCCAGGCAGTACATCCCGCATAAAGACCTGGAAAAACTCATCCATGCCTTTGTAACTTCGAGGCTGGATTACTGCAATTCACTCTAGTTGGGACTCCACTCTCCCTCCTCCATAGATTACAGACAGTCCAAAATGCTGCTGCACGCATTCTAACCAAAACTAAGAAGTTTTCCCACATTACTCCCGTCCTAGCTGATTTGCACTGGTTGCCTGTGAAATATCGTATCCAATTTAAAATTCTGCTGTTTACTTTTAAAATCACTAATAACACAGCACCGAGCTATCTTAAGGAACTCTTAAGCTTATATGTTCCTGCTAGGGCTTTAAGATCATCCTCACAGTTACTGTTGGTGCAGCCTAGATCTCGGCTGAAGTCTAGAGGTGATCGAGCGTTTGCCCTGGCCGCACCAGAGTTGTGGAACAACCTTCCCATTGGCATTCGGGCGTCTGACTCTATTCAATCTTTTAAATCACAGCTTAAAACGTATTTGTTTAATCTTGCGTTTTCTACCGGTTAAATGCTGGCCTTGTCTGCAGTGATTTATTTTACTAATTTTCCTATCTTGCTTTTTATTTGCGCTGTGTATGTCTTATCCCCATTGTGTGTTGATGGCACAGTTATATTGTGCTATAGCTATGTGCTATAGTTATATTTTTTCTATTGGTGGCTTTTTCCTGTGAACATAATTCTACACTTTTATTTTTATGACTCTGATTATACTTGTGTTAATTTGTTCTATGTTAAGCACTTTGGCATGCCGTTGGTTTTTAAATGTGCTCTATAAATAAAGATTGTTGTTGTTGTTGTCCTGTAAGCACAGTCTGCCTGTGTCTTTTCTCTGCAAATGAACATTTTCAGCCAATATAGGTAATGCATCAACATGGCTGCCGTGGCTAAGTTAGGAATATTTATAATGTCATTTCCAAAACTTGCATATGATCTGCAATTTGTAGCAGATCTACTGACTGTCACAGAGCAGCTGGAGCAGTCTCAAATGCAGGTCAGTCCACTGCTGCCCCCTGTGGCCAAGTGCCATAGCTACTGCTGGATGAACTCGTGACACATGTGCACCTGTTTCTATGAACACATTGAGTCTGAGTGGCTGCACTTACACTGGTGCATTCAAACATATTGAAAGATGCCAGCAATGTGGATTGTCAAGACTCAAACTAACCATAATCGATGCCCTGGCTCTCTCTCTCTTGCTCTTCAATCTCTCTCTCTTGCTCTTCCATCTCTCTCTCCTGCTCTTCCATCTCTCTCTCTTGCTCTTCCATCTCTCTCTCTCTTGCTCTTCAATCTCTCTCTCTTGCTCTTCCATCTCTCTCTCCTGCTCTTCCATCTCTCTCTCTTGCTCTTCCATCTCTCTCTCTCTTGCTCTTCCATCTCTCTCTCCTGCTCTTCCATCTCTCTCTCTTGCTCTTCCATCTCTCTCTCTCTTGCTCTTCAATCTCTCTCTCTTGCTCTTCCATCTCTCTCTCCTGCTCTTCCATCTCTCTCTCTTGCTCTTCCATCTCTCTCTCTCTTGCTCTTCAATCTCTCTCTCTTGCTCTTCCATCTCTCTCTCTCTTGCTCTTCAATCTCTCTCTCTTGCTCTTTTATTTCTCTCTCTTCCTTTTCCTAAATCCCTCGTTTTGCACAGTCCCTGACGTGCTCTCCGTTGTTGTTTCCCTGCTAATTTTAGCATCACACGGCACAGCTTCTGTATCACGTGGTATAAGGCTCCGCCCTTGTCATTTGTTGAGCAGGAAGAGTGAGCGCTTGTTTTCATGCAGAGTACGTCCCGGATCAAAATGTGAAGTTTTACAAATCACCACTTCTTTAGTGAATATCATTTCAGTCTCAGACAATCTCGTTTCTCTTACAGAGGTTGAATGCACCTTCTGCGGATGGCGGTACCACACAGTGTGCGTGGACTTCCCCTGCACAGAAGGCAACTACAAATGCTGTGAATGCTAAATAAACAGAAACAAATGATCCCTGTTGTCTTTGCTTGATGATTGGTTTGAGTCTTGACAATCCACATTGCTGGCGTTGCATCTTTCAATGGCAGCAATGGCAGGTATCAGTGCTCAAAGCTTTTGTGTTTGTTTCCAACAAGTTGCCCACCTCGGGAAACAAAAATGTGTTCTTTTACTTGTCAGATGAACATATGAGACACTTTGACTCTTCAGTGCAGTGTGGAGCCTAACAAAGATCTGTTTTGTGTCCCAGCTGATCAGCAGGAGGAGGAGAGTCTGACGGAGCAGCAGAGGAACATTTTCAGCTACTTGGACTCAGCTCAGCCACTACAGAGGAAACAATGAGCTCAACACAGAAGGTGACAGACAGAGCAGGACCATATGACCAAAGATATTTATCACCATATACATTTGAACATTTGCCATAACGATGTAGCTGACGATAGAATTGACACCAGACAAAATACTTTACAGCTGCACAACTTTATTAAAAACCCATCAATGTATTTTCACTGAAACAAGCAGCTGTTGTTTATGTGCATTAAAGTTATATAAAAATGTAACAGTGCAAATGCAAATTCCTCGCTGACAGTTTAACCAAAAGGCGTTTCCAGTGGAAACTGGCCGACACATCCTGAGCATAACCATGTATAATATCCACTAAACTTCAGAAGAGGTTATACAGTCGTGGCCAAAAGGTTTGAGAATTGCATAAATATTGGAACCTGGAGAAGTTGCTGCTTAAGTTTTTATAATACAGATTTGTACTTTATTTCAAATTGAACCTTTAAAGGGGCATTTCTGGACTTTTAAACACCAGTATGTTCCTATAGACCAAATATTTAAAGACCAAAAATGTTCTTCTCTCCCCTTGTTCTCTCTCGTATTTCTGAGAGTGTATCATGTAACACTATAGATCAACTTAGCTCAGAATATATAAAGCATATAAACAGTTACAGCAATATGATGCAACAAACACAGCAGCTACTGATCCAAAATACTCAAAGCTTCATAGAACTGAAACCAACATTTATTTTTAGCTCCATCCTGCTGCTGATACAGACTTTAGGTTTCTGAACATTAAACTTGTTGCTGCCTTTCATAGTGTGTAACTTGAAGGCCCTGAGTACTTTCTCCTACACTGGAAACACTGGGATGATCACATTATTTGAACATTACCTAATAAGACTGATTCAGCACAGACAGTTATGTTAAACTTTCCTAGCAGTCCTTCACAAACAGGGAACAGTCTGTCTATTCTCTCCATCTGTCAGCTGCTGCTGGCTCTTCCTCCTCCTCTTCCTCACACACTGCTGAGTTTGTCCTGGTGGATCATCAGGGCTGCAAAGCCTCACAGATGATGTGCAGCAGTGGCTCCCTCAGTCTGTCCTCACTCTGGACACTTGCAGTCGTCACACATGGAAATCAAATGTGTGATAAGCTGCAGGATTCAAACACAAGTGTAACTTATAAACACATGTTCATACTTTTATTCCACAATCAGAGAGAAAGAAACAGAGAGAGAGTGCAGGACAGACAGACAGGTGACAGTCTCAGGTGTACACACTGCTACACAACAGCACCAGAGAAGCAGGATTTAGTGTTTGTGTTATTACGAGTGTAAACAAGAAGAGTTCCAGATGGTGCAGTGGACACATGTGTGACTGCTGTGATTAAAGCATCTTTCTTTCAGCTTAACGAGTGAACCGTCAGCTCGTTCAAACACACGTTAAAGTGCGTTTGGCTCGACACCACCGAACAGAGGCAGCAATATAACACAGCTAACATTAACAGTGCAGTGGATCCTGCTTGTGCCGTGATGTTCAGGACTGCAAACCGAGCAGCATCACTGACTTTCAGCTTGTTGTGTTTGTGGATATATGACTGACTTTAATTATCCACAAAATCATCACATTCTCTGTCAGATTAAGGTCGACTATTGAACGGCGTATATTTTAAAGGCTTTAAAACCAAGTTAACGCTGAAAGTACAAACATCACTAATGTCACATAACTCTGCCGACAAGGCATAGCTATGGCTATGAAATGCTCTTTGTGTATCACTTCTTCATTATGAAAGATGTCATTAATGCACTAGTAATGTCTCATCTGGAGTATTGTTCAATCATTTGGTCAGCAGCTAATAAGACAGATCTTAACAGACTTCAGTTAGTCCAGAATAAGGCGTCCAGATTAGTGTGAAGATGTTCATACTATACTAATATTGATAAAATGCATAATAACCTTTCTTGGCTTCCTGTACAGGCTAAAATATTCTATGGCTTACTTGTAGTTCTAAAGAAAGCAATTCTGTTAAACACACCACATTTATTCTGCTCAGCTGCAGTATCCAGATGAAATACATCATCATATTACACAGTTTTCAACAAGCTGCAACTTAGTAAATGCTCGAGTTAAAAGTAACGTTTTGTAAAACTGTTACATTTAGAGCAACTTTTAAGTGGAATAAGTTGCCTTAAAAAATTAGAGAATTATTCAAAACTTCAATGAACACTTAAAAGCCGATTTACAGAGCTTTTAGTTGTTGTAAATATTGTAAGACATGATTTGTTTTTGAAATTTGTGTAATGTGCCTCAATGTTATTGATATTATTATTATTGATTGCTTATATTTGAACAATTGTGAAACCTCACTGTGGATGTAAGAGTGAAATTATGTGGATATCTTGAATCCACTTTATTGTGTAATATTTTATGTGAGTATTTGACGGAAGACGAGCAACATCTGTTGTGGAAGCTAACGGGGTTCCTTTAGAATAAACAAACATAGGATTTATTATCACTGAATAATTCTGTATAAATCTATACAAATTATAGAAATATGTAATAGGAAACAACAAAATAATCTAAATTATAAAAGTGTGTGTGTGTGTGTGTGTGTGTGTGTGTGTGTGTGTGTGCATGATTTTAGTGTTTGAACAGTCATGAATTATCTTTAACAGCAGGTTGGATGTAATGTGTTAGAACTACCAGCAGGTGGGGATAAGAGACCTTTAAGGTGTTTGGTGCCACGCTCCACCTTCAGGTTTAAAACTAGTGTTAATGGAGTTTGAAGGTTGAGTTTGTTCCACGACTGCATTTCACTCACTGCCTCTGTTTGTATCTCTGTCACTGCAGGACCAACATGGAGCCAGAAGTCAGCGCTCTCAGGAGGCCGACAAACCTCACAGAAGAAAGGGAGAGAAAAAACACACCTGTGACGAGTGTGGGAAGGGTTTTACTGTGAGGGCTAAACTAAAACGGCATCAGGTCATCCACACTGGAGAGAGACCGTTCAGCTGTGACTTGTGTGGAAAGTCTTTTTCCTTGAAGCGTTCCCTAAAAACACACCAACTCATCCACAGTGGAGTTAAAGCGTACAGCTGTGATCAGTGTGGCAGAGCTTTTACTCAAAGTAGCCACTTACAGAGGCATCTAGTTACCCACTCTGGAATTAAGGCATACAGCTGTGACGAGTGTGGGAAGGGTTTTACTGTGAGGGCTAAACTAAAACAGCATCAGGTCATCCACACTGGAGAGAGACCGTTCAGCTGTGACTTGTGTGGAAAGTCTTTTTCCTTGAAGTATTACCTAAAACAACACCAACTCATCCACAGTGGAGTTAAAGCGTACAGCTGTGATCAGTGTGGCAGAGCTTTTACTCACAGTAGCAGCTTACAGAGTCATCTAGTTACCCACTCTGGAATTAAGCCATACAGCTGTGATGAGTGTGGGATGGAGTTTACTCTGAAGGCTTCACTAAAACAGCATCAGGTCATCCACACTGGAGAGAGACCGTTCAGCTGTGACTTGTGTGGAAAGTCTTTTTCCTTGAAGTATTACCTAAAACAACACCAACTCATCCACAGTGGAGTTAAAGCGTACAGCTGTGATCAGTGTGGCAGAGCTTTTACTCACAGTAGCCACTTACAGAGTCATCTAGTTACCCACTCTGGAATTAAGCCATACAGCTGTGACATCTGTGGAAAAACTTTCAGCCAGAGAGGGTACTGAAATACACACCTACGCATTCACACCAGACATGATGTGTACTGCTGTGAACAGTGTGGCAAATACTTTACAACAGTCGCACACTTACAACGACACCTGTTTACCCACACTGAGGAGAGACCTTATCAATGTGACCTGTGTGAGAAGACTTTTAAATCTCCACGTCACCTGAGACAACACCAACAGATCCACACCAGAAAGAGACTCTACAAGTGCAGCTACTGTGAGGTATGTATTTATATTGTTATCTTGTCATTTTAGCCTGACTGTTTGGAACAACTCTGCTCATTAAACTGTGTTAGCATGTTAGCAATTCTACTGCATGGAAAAGCAGCTCTGAGTGATTATTCAGATTTTCCTTTCAGTTATGATTTTAGTATTACTGTAGTATTATGGTGGTAGTATTGTAGTTATTGCAGCCCAGTAAACTGAGTGTGTTAACTGAAACAGTCAAATGTAGTTGGACGTCTGCAGAGATGCTCTTTATTTCAGGCGACGTTCAGGATACAAATGTTGAAGGACTGACTTACACTGTCTTTGTGTCTTTGTTTAGAAGCAGAGCGACACAGATGGATTCAGTTCTCAACCCTGTCATCACTGTGGTGGTGGGAAAGACTTTCATTGTGACCTCTGTGGAAAAACTTTCAGTCGGCAAAAGACCCTAAAAGTACATCAACGTAGACACACTGGAGACAAACTGAAATACTGCAAAGAATGTGGGAGAAGCTTCACCACATCACATCACTTAAAACGACATGAACTGATTCACAGTGGGGTTAAAAAGCACCTCTGTGATCAGTGTGGGTCATCCTTCACCACTGCAGGTCAGCTTAAATCACACAAAGGAGTCCACACAGGAGAGAAACCACACAAGTGCAGACACTGTGACAGAAGCTTCTCACATTCAGGTAGTCGTAACATTCATGAACGTGCACACATGGAAGGAAACTACAGCTGTGACCAGTGTGACAAGAGCTTCAGGAATCTCAGTTCATACTCTGCACACAAACGATCCCACGTTACTAATAAACTGTTTCACTGTTACCAATGTGCCCAAACATTCACCTCATTGTCTGCTCTGTGCAAACATCAGCGCGATCACTCAGGGCTGAAATCACTCCCATCACTGGATCACAGTGAATCTGAAGACACAGAAAGATCCTCTGGTTTCTGTGTCAGACTCAAAAAGCTTGAGATCAGGCTCCACAGAGTTCAGATAGAATCTCCTGTAAAAATCTGATGAGGCAGCTGTGAATCAAACTCTTCCCCTAGTTCCATTTTAAGCTTTCAAAACTGTCCTACTGTAGAGTTCATGTCAAGTGGTTAGATTTCTTTTCATCAGTTGGTTGAAAACTGTTTCCTATTATAAAGTTTTTGTTTTAATGTATTTTGATGCACATAAATGTTTTCTTGTTCAGGTTCTTTATGTTATTGAATCTTGCAAATGTTAAATAAAAAATTCAAATGTTAAATATCTTCACTGATGGTTTAAATAAACTGTCCTTTCAGCTTTAGCTCCTAATTTATTCATTATTTATGGATGTAGCACAGCAGCCGTCTCTTGATTAACACATGGAGGGCTCCGGATCTGATGGTGTCGTCTCCCTAATTTGCCCACTCAGTAAATCTCACTCATGGCCAAGAAATTGAAATAAACCTTGTTTCCCTGCTGGATAGTGATCCACTGTAACTCTGCTCCTCCTTCCTGTTTAGGATTTCTGTGGCTGAAGTAAAATTCCCTCCATCCATCACTTATCCCAGCTAACCCAAAGTGAAATAAAGTTTTGCTCATCTTAAAAAAGCATTACAATAATGGGCATTACCAATGCAAACTGAATGATACAGAAGATGTAAGAAGAGACTTTGATCAGTTAATAAAGCTCATGGTCTGGATTCATTGTGGCTGCTACACAGATACTTCTGGGTCACTTCTCTCAGTTAGGAACCTTCCTCACCAAACTGACTGTTGGACCACACCCCTGGTTTCATGAGAAATTGTTTCAGCCATGATTTCTCTTCCTGTATTTCAGAGTAAAGACTGAAGTGACAAATGGAAGCATGTTTAAAAAACACAATGTGAGAGAGACGTTGAGGTCCTTAGAAGTTACCCTGGGTTTTTCTGTCACCCTGCTAGATGTTACACACCTTGTTATTGGACTGATTTCTACTGCTGGACTACTCCTGCGGAGAGTAACAATACTCTTACTAATTAGCTTTCTGTATAATATTGGTGACGCTGAGCACGTTTCCAAGGCTACCGTCTGTCGGGCAGTCAGGAATGTTACAGTTGCACTGAAACGTCTCCTGTACTCGTTTGTGGTGTTCCCCGGTCACAGACCCACAAGATTCATCAAAGAGGGATGCCACAAAATTGCAGGTATCAGGATGACCAAAACTTAATTCATGATGTGGTGATACTTGAACTACTACTTAAATTTTACATTTATTTTCAGGGTTCCCAGGCGTGATTGGCTGTACAGACGGCACTCGCATTCCAATCATTGCTCCTCCAGTAAATGAAGGAGACTATGTGAACAGGAAGTCTTTCCACAGCATTAATGTACAGGTACATAGTTCCCTGTAGCATTTCAAACTAACAAATTATTTCATTATAGTAATGGATGCTAATTTGTGTTCTCTGCACTGTGAAGATCATATGTGATGCTGCCAACATTATCACAAATGTGGAAGCCAAGTGGCCAGGCTCTGTCCATGACTCACAAATATTCCGTGAATGTACACTGAGCACAAAATTTGGACATGGTGAGTTGAGAATACTTTAAAATATATAAAGACCAATTGCTTCAGGGACATTTGAACTGAAGTGTATCCTTCTGTCTTAGGAGAGTTCACTGGCTACTTGCTTGGTGATAGGGGGTATCCATGTTTACCCTATTTGCTTACCCCTTACCCTGACCCTGAACCGGGCCCACAGCAGCGATATAATCTGGCTAATTGCAGGACACGAGCCAGAGTTGAAATGACTATCGGAATGCTTAAGGCCCGGTTCCAGTGCCTGCAAAGACTCAGGGTCACCCCAGAAAGGGCATGTGACATTATTGTGGCATGTGTGATTCTTCACAACATTGCCACAATTAGAGGAGAACACTGTCCTTCTGAACCAAACATCAGCAGTGATCCAAACCATGAACATCCTGACCCTCCCACGGACATACAAGATGGAAGAGCAGTCAGAGACACCATATGTCACAATCATTTCTTTTGACCCATCACCTCAACATGTTGAAAGAAGAATAAACAGATTTTTTGTTCAACTGGCTTTATTGGTCGCCTGTGTTTCCTGTACACAAAGTATTAAAAGATGTAAACCTCATAAAGTGTCTCTGTTGCTTCCTCCTCTGTAACAGCTGTCAATGTTTCTTCATTATTTTCCTGTAGTAAAGAAATAGACAACATTGCTGTTCTACTGTAAACTCATATAATCTGTGGAGTATTACTCACAACTGCATGTTGGTCTGGCTCAACAGGAGGCTGCACCAGATGCAGTACACCATCACCATCAACTGATAGAATATGAGGTCTATACAGGTCACTTATAACTTACAAGGGACCAAATGGCAATTAACAAACATACCAATCACCTTACACTTCATTGTCATTATGCTCTCAAAGACAACCAAGACTGAGGGAAGGCAAAATCAGTCGGAAAATAACTTGACTACAAAATAATCCACTATGGTAAAAAGTTTATCAAATGAATGAGTAGCACTGCAAAGGTGACTGTGAAGAAAGGATGTATGCACATCATGTATTATTTTGAATTTACCCCCTATGTAGGCACTTGTGTCTTGCGGGGTTATTGACTCAGAGGATGTCCCCGCAGAGATGTCTTCGGCCACAGGGCGCCCACTGTTTTGGCTGAGGGCCAACTGCTGAGCCTCTGTGAGTGGTGGTGGTGGAGGACCCCCACCTGTTTTTCGGGCCTCCGCTTTTTTTCTGTTGGCTATAACGGGCCACATTTGAGCATACAGAGTAAGCAAATATGTACTTGTAATGTGCTCAGATAATTTCAATAAGTGCTTACAGAAAGAAAATTAATGTAGCCTCTAACTGCAATTGATTTACATCGGACAAACAGACCAAGCACTATGGCTCATAATACAATTACACCTTACCTGTTTGGACTATATTTTTATATTTCATTTTTACTTGCTGCCAGGCACGTTTGGGGCCTGTTGGGTTGCACCTGCGCTCACATCACATCACAAAATAAAATGTATAAAATAACAAATAAAATAACATATGATAAAATAACGTGTTAAATGGGTGGAAATCCCTCGATCAATGTTTAAATTAACACTCACGCATTGACTCTGTCGGCTATGTTTTGCCATGCATGCTTCCTTTCTTTTGCAGCTGAGCCTGTGTTACTTTTTTCCGCGGAATTTGCATGTTATCGGCATATGCTGCCATCAGAATTTCGGCCTCAAGCGCTGTGACATACATTGACCGCGCCTTCTTTCCCTCCGTCTCCATGGTGACTCGCTTAATCTGTGCTCCGCTTATCAGGGCTTTATGTATCCTCGTGCGCGCGCTTCACTTGGGGTTAAAGCAACTCCGCGTTGACTGAACTACTTGTTATCAGCCTTTCTGAAACCGAATATTCCGAGTTGGACAGTTCGGGGTTACTCAACCCTGAGTATCGTTTTTCACTCTGAGTTTTCCAAACCGGCTTCCTGAAACAGGGCCCAGATCAGGAAGTGAGACGTTTGTATTTACATAAAATAAAACCAATGAGATGATTTGATGATTGGCTGAATCCACTCTGGTTATCAGTCAGTAACTCTGCACTCAAACATTTGTCTTTGATAAACAGTTTAAAACGATCTGAATGAAACTTTGGATCCAACATCACTGGTGGAACAATGATCGTCCCTTTAACTGGAAACAGATGAAACCAGTTTCTTCTTCAGAAGCCGACATTCAGGTTTTACTGAGTGACGTCAAAACAACATGAAGCTGCTCCAGCTCAGTTCAGGGTCACTGCAAACAGAGATAATCAGAAGTAAATACAGACTCTCTCACACACCATCAATATTTAAGGATGTTTTCACTGCGGTTTAAATCCTACATATACTTGATGTTGATGCAGGAGTAAAGCCTCTCAGAATCAAACACATTTAAGCCTCTGTGACTCAGGACTGTGTGAAGTGCACAATCGAACACTTTTTAATCTGTTTCAAGTTAAACACAATGAAGTGTTCAAAGGAAAAACATGTTACTATGTGAATCCTGCTTGATGGACCAGAGCAGAGCCTCCCTCTGTGCTCTGTTCATCACTCTGTCAGTCTGAGTTATTCATGAAGCACAAGCAGCTGATGATAAGCTGGTTAATGTTGGCACACACACACACTGTGACACTGTCAGACATGAGGAAGTGTGCAGGTAAACTCTGCTCAGAAATGACAATGAGGAGGTACACAGACTGATGGAGCTCATAGAGTGAGACGTTTATTTTACATGAAGTAAACCTGATGTATGATCAGGGGCCCGTTCTTCGTACGTCGCTTACTACATCCAAGATCAAATGACACATCCAAGATCAAATCATCGCGCTAACCGTGAGCTCGCTAATCCGGTTCCCCGAACACACCTGCTGTTGACGATTACTACAGCTGGACGCAGTAATGTGACATCACTGGGTGTCGTAAAAGGGGCTACGCATCGATAGTAGAAACATTGATCGGCAACCCTCTGATTGGTCGGCGAAAATGTCGACGGAGCGCGCTCGGCTCGGTATTTTTCGGCAGCAGAGCAAGAACTCTTGAGTGAGGGATTTCAGGAGTTTCAGAGTTTAATCAGAACGCAAGGGAACACTGCAAAGGCTGCAAAAGCAAGGAGCGAGGGCTGGCAGGAAGTTGCTGACAAATTAAACTCGTAAGTAATTTAATAATAACAATAATAATGGAGTGGATTGATATAGCGCTTTTCAAGGCACCCAAAGCGCTGTACAATGCCACTATTCAGTCACTCTCACATTCACACACTGGGGGAGGCAGCTACAGTTGTAGCCACAGCTGCCCTGGGGCAGACTGACAGAAGCCAGGCTGCCATATCGCGCCATCGGCCCCTCTGGCCAACACCAGTAGGCGGTAGGGTAGATTTATTATATTACACTATATTATCCAATATTATATTACATTATATTATAATATGTTATATTTTATCCTCTGTCACATTAGAGCCACGACAGGACCCACTAGAACATGGGAACAGGTAAAAGTGAAATATAAGAATATTCTACAGAATGGTAATATTTATCACTTATATTGCTTTTAGTCTCTTGGAAAGAGACCCTGGAATAATCTGTTTGTTTATAACAGCAACCAAGAAAAGGGCAGAGCAACAAAAGATAGGTGGTGGTCCTGCACCCCCTCGTCAACAAGTTGGTTAAGTAAATAATACCCTCACGGGAAAATCGATATCTCTCTATGAGCACACTGTCGCGCTGAGCTAAAGGATCCTGTCTGTCCCGCAATGTACGCTGAATTCTGAGGACTCTCCTTATCAATCTTGCACCTTCCGCAATGGGTGGCTCGCGTATACGGACAGGACATGGCTGCGACAGACTTCCCAAATCCACCTTCGCTTTTATAGCCGTGGTCTCTCATCTTGATTACACGAAGTAATTTACAATTACTACTCTGAAATATGAATTACATCTGTAATAATCACATACATGTAATAGAATGTTAATAGTACATTTCCCTTTTTTAGGAAATGACCTGTGTGAAATCAATAAATGGATCAGGTGCTGCATTGTCTTTAGTTACATTGATGTTATTTATTTATGGTGAAACAGTGGTGGAATATCGCTGTTGCTTTCGTATGAATGACGCGGACATACCTGCGTGGCCGCGATCTAATCCTGTTTACATAAAGTAAGCCTGCTCCCGAGCAGGTTTACGCTTACGGCTCTGTTGCTATGACAGCAAGTCCCGGATGAGCTTCGGGGAACCGACTGATCCAGGATCACGCGAAATCGTCAACAATCTAATCCGGCTAACCTACTTAGCGAGGTACGAAGAACGGGCCCCTGATCTGTGGATCAAACTGATGTGTTTAATAACCTGTTGTTTAGGGCTGGGCGATATGGCCTCAAATCCATATCACGATATATTCTTCTGTATAACATATTTTCCACACTTAAAATCCTTTAATTTCCTCAAAAATCGAGAGTGTGCCTTATGTATGAATTCTGGTTGTGCTTACTGACCTCGAACCGATTTTGGCTGCAGAAATCTGTTAAAAATGTTTTAGTACAACTTTGGTAAGCAGCACTGCTTGATGGATCGTCAGAGCATTACGGCTGCCGTAGTGAGGAGCTTCACGGAGGAATCTGGGTCCAAAACTCCGACAGCTTCAGGTACCAAAGTCAAACGAACACAAAGAGTTAAAAATGGTCTAAATTCTTTCATCTTTAATTAAATCATCAGCGTTGCTGCTTTACCAGGTGTAACAATTAAGTTTAACATCCAGGTAGGGCTGCTCAATTAATCGAATTTTAATCTCGATTACGATCTGGGCTTTCAACGATCATTAAAAATGACTGAGCCGATTATTAGCCCCTCCCTCGTGCTTTACTCTCGCGCTGCTCCGTGTGGCAAATCGAGCGCACTTCTCTGCATTTCAAACACGTGTCACAACAATTAAGAGCAGCGGCCCCCGACCTTTTTTGCTCCACGGACCGGTTTATGCCGGACAATATTTTCACGGGCCGGCCATTAAGGTGTCGCGGATAAATACAACAAAATAAAACTAGTGCCGGTACCGAAAAAAAGAAAATTTATTCATAACACACGTGAAAAGACCCAGGAAAACCAAGTCAACGATAAAAACGATAACAAAATAACATGGAAAACCGATAAAAACCCTGAAAACTATACATTTCACACCTGAGCCTCAACTCTCGCGGCCCGGTACCAAGCGACTCACCGACCGGGACCGGTCCGAGGCCCGGGGGTTGGGGACCGCTGATTAAGAGGACCCGAGGGAAGCTCGGAAAGCCAAGCAGAAGTTATTTGGAGAGGAGAGTGACTGCTGTTGGTTGAAAAGAGGTAAAAAAAACTTCAGTGGTTTGGAAACATGGGTTCAGTCAGACGTGGATCAAGTAGACTGTGTGTAAACTTTGCTACGGTGTCATAGCTGCACCACAGAGCAACACTGCAAAGTTCACTAAACATAGATGTTTACATTTTTTATTTATTTTTTTATATTGCAAACATTTGCACTGTTATCAGTATTTGCACACTATTTAATATTATTTTTTGACAACCTTTAAAGTCATTATTCAACACATTGTTATTGTTAAATAAATATTGTCAAATAATCGAGATCTCAATTTCAATGAAAATAACCGTGATTATCATTTTTGCCATAATCGAGCAGCCCTACATCCAGGCATCCATGAAAACAGAATTTATTCAATTTAACTGAGTTAGAAGTTAACAGGAAGTTAGCTCGCTAGTTTCCACCTAAACATTTCATAGCATATTCTGACTGAGAGATTTTTGAAACTAATTCAAACGTACAGCTCTGCTATCACTTCCAACATAAATGAAGACTAAACAGCAGTGACGTTTGCAGGGTTACTGAAGTTGGACTACCTGGTATATAATGTTGTGCTACATGACTGCTAGCGACACAGCTATGTTAGCATAACATTAGCACAGTGAAGCTGGAGGATGAATGCTAACTTTTTGGCTTTCGCCATATTTCAATAGTGCTTCATCTCTTTGTTATGACTGTCGCCCGCCATAATTGCAGATGATAATTGTTGTAGCTGCTGCGATGCTTTCGACCAAAACAGGCGCAGCTTGATGACATCATCAACATGCGGTATAGTCACAATCTCTATCGTTGGCCAAATTTATATCGTTTCTATCGTATATCGTTTCTATGGCCCACCCCTACTGTTGTTACTGTTGATCAGCTGAGATCAGCTGTGCTACAAACTGGAACTCTGCTGAACTGGATTTACTCGTTTCGTGAACTTTTAAGAACGAATGCTTCCTTGGCTGAAAGCAGTGAACATAATTTAAAAAACAGCTTTACTTGCACATAAATCTGTCAGTAAAGTCTGGATAATAAATTCTGGTGGTGTTATAGGTTCTCTTGGTCAGCTTGGTGTTGGTTTGGCTCCTGCACAAAACAGTTTGCTCTCATATTTGACACTGACAGGAACAAAGAGTAAAAAACACGACAACCAAACTAAAAAAGAGAGACGAGTTAAAGCAGAAGATATTTTGTGTGTCAGAACATGTGATCCTCACCAAGAGAGAAAAGCTCTGATTATTGTTGCTGAACTGTGATGGTGAACAGTCTCCTCTGTTGATCCCAGTGTGACTGAAGTCCGTGTGATGAGTGAGGACTGAGCCTGTGTTGGTCGATCGTCTCTAAACAGGATGTGAAGCATCAGTTCAGTCGTATTAAAGCCCTGAATAAACAGTCCTTCTGGATCCACTGTCTGTGTTTGGCTCCTCATCTTCAAAGACTCAACACAAGATGTTGGTCACATCAACATAAAACACAGGATTTGCTGCAGATGTTGAAGTGTGTTCTCCATATGAGAGAAGCTGCTGATCGTGTTTGTATGTTAGCACCTGTAGGATCGATGAACAGCTCTGACTCAGTTCACTAACCAGGCTCAGGGGAATAACTGGGATATTTCCCCAACAGAGACGTCCTGCTGGGATCGTTTTCCTGCTCTACACTCTGGTGTTTCTGCTCAAAGAACAAGAAAATGAATTTCCATGAGCCTACAGATCGTGGACTTCTTTGAGAAACTTAAAGAAGACGCTTTTCTTTCCTTAGATTGAACTTAAACAAAGGATTTGAGGAGCAGAAAAGTTTTTAAAGAGAAATTAAACATATTAATAAATATTCTGATTATTTTACGTTATTTAGGTGTTTAGGTTATTTTTCTGTTTTCTGTCACACGTCTGCTCTCGTGTCGTTATCAACAGTGTATCAATGCATTCCTGTGGGTGGAGACAGAAACACACACCCAAAAAGAGCTCAGAGCAAGAATAAAAGAGGAGGAGACAGGATCAGAGTGGGACAGTGGAGCTTGTTGTTGGTGTCTCTGTGTGAAGAAACTGTAAGTTTGCTTTGTTTCCTCCTTTAACAGTTTGTTTGTTTCTGTGATGTTTGGACCTGATGTCCTCCATCACACCGACACTCTCTCTCCCCTCTGTTCCATATGTGACAGAGGGGAGAGAGTCTCTCACTCAGAGAACCAAGGTTACAATGTAACCACACGTTCCGCTCTTGTGTTTGAATCCTCATGATTATAGATTATTGATTGGCTGGAATCAAACAGTTTGAAGAACATTTATTCGTGTGGCAGTTTCAGCTGCTGCTCACAAATCTGATAACAGGAACAAGTTAGTTCCACGAGGAAGACGTTCGTCTGGGCGCGTTGGCCTCGTCGGTCATGTGACCGTGTTACTGTTCGGGCTCAAACTGATACGAGTGGTTTAGCAGGTGTGACAGGACGATGCTGCACAGCCTCATTGTTCAGGTGTGAGTCAGACTCTGAGTCTTTATACAGTCCTGTTTAACAACATGTTGTTCCTGTTGATGCGTCACAGAGATCAGCTGTGCTAAACTCTGCTGCGTGCAGCTACTAGTTTCTCTAGTTTGGTGATGGAAACGTCGATGAGACTGTTTCCATCACCAAACATCACGAGGAACACCTCTGAGTCTGATTCTGACTCTGTGCATAAAACCACAAATATCCCTTCATGTCTGTTCATCTGATTCTGTAATGTGAGAAACTTTGATGTCTGAATTTTGTTCTATCATTAAAGGATGTTGGCTGCTGTGTTTGCACATGCTCAGTGTGACAGGATGTTGGCTGCTGTGTTTGCACATGCTCAGTGTGACAGGATGTTGGCTGCTGTGTTTGCACATGCTCAGTGTGACAGGATGGTGGCTGCTGTGTTTGCACATGCTCAGTGTGACAGGATGTTGGCTGCTGTGTTTGCACATGCTCAGTGTGACAGGATGTTGGCTGCTGTGTTTGCACATGCTCAGTGTGACAGGATGTTGGCTGCTGTGTTTGCACATGCTCAGTGTGACAGGATGGTGGCTGCTGTGTTTGCACATGCTCAGTGTGACAGGATGGTGGCTGCTGTGTTTGCACATGCTCAGTGTGACAGGATGTTGGCTGCTGTGCTTGCACATGCTCAGTGTGACAGGATGTTGGCTGCTGTGCTTGCACATGCTCAGTGTGACAGGATGGTGGCTGCTGTGTTTGCACATGCTCAGTGTGACAGGATGTTGGCTGCTGTGCTTGCACATGCTCAGTTTGACAGGATGTTGGCTGCTGTGTTTGCACATGCTCAGTGTGACAGGATGTTGGCTGCTGTGCTTGCACATGCTCAGTGTGACAGGATGTTGGCTGCTGTGTTTGCACATGCTCAGTGTGACAGGATGTTGGCTGCTGTGTTTGCACATGCTCAGTGTGACAGGATGTTGGCTGCTCTGTTTGCACATGCTCAGTGTGACAGGATGTTGGCTGCTGTGCTTGCACATGCTCAGTGTGACAGGATGGTGGCTGCTGTGTTTGCACATGCTCAGTGTGACAGGATGTTGGCTGCTGTGTTTGCACATGCTCAGTTTGACAGGATGTTGGCTGCTGTGTTTGCACATGCTCAGTGTGACAGGATGTTGGCTGCTGTGCTTGCACATGCTCAGTGTGACAGGATGTTGGCTGCTGTGTTTGCACATGCTCAGTGTGACAGGATGTTGGCTGCTGTGTTTGCACATGCTCAGTGTGACAGGATGTTGGCTGCTCTGTTTGCACATGCTCAGTGTGACAGGATGTTGGCTGCTGTGAAAGCTGAATGCTCTGTGGTTAGAAGTGATGTCACACATTAGGATAACTGTGCTCGCTCTCTGTCAGAGTAACAGAGAGCGAGCAATTTGACCACATGACCCTCAGTACACAGCATGATGTGCGCTGTAAACAGGAAGTAGAGGAGCAGGACTGAGGTAAACCTCTGAGGGATCAAACTGAGACTGAGCTCCAGATGTTTCCACATGTTTCTGCTCTGCGTGTGTTTGATGATTATTTCAGGTATAGATGATGGAATATGGCCAGTCTGATGTGAGCCTGCTTCTCTGACAGCTCCTCACCTCTCTGTGCTGCCCCCTGCTGGCTCTGATCATTACTGACTGAGTCCTTGCTGCCACTTTATTAGGTACAGCTTGCTAACACAGGCTCAGACCTGCTTTGCCTTCAGAGCTGCCTTAAATCTTCATGGCTCAGATTCAGCGAAGTGCTGGAAACATCCCTTAGAAATATGGTATCTAATCAGATTCTTACTCTGGATGGCATTACCTTGGCCTCCAGTAACGCGGTGAGGAACCTTGGAGTCATTTTTGACCAGGACATGTCCTTCAACGCACATATTAAACAAATATGTAAGACTGCTTTCTTCCATTTGTGCAACATCTCTAAAGTTAGAAATATCCTGTCTCAGAGTGACGCTGAAAAACTAGTTCATGCATTTATTACTTCCAGGCTGGACTACTGTAATTCATTATTATCAGGATGTCCTAAAAACTCACTGAAAAGCCTTCAGCTAATCCAAAATGCTGCAGCAAGAGTCCTGACAGGGACTAGAAAGAGAGAGCATATTTCTCCTGTTTTGGCTTCCCTTCATTGGCTTCCTGTTAAATCCAGAATTGAATTCAAAATCCTGCTCCTCACATACAAGGTCTTAAATAATCAGGCCCCATCTTATCTTAATGACCTTGTAGTACCATATCACCCTATTAGAGCGCTCCGCTCTCGCTCTGCAGGCCTACTTGTTGTTCCTAGAGTATTTAAAAGTAGAATGGGAGGGAGAGCCTTCAGTTTTCAGGCCCCTCTTCTGTGGAACCAGCTTCCAGTTTGGATTCGGGAGACAGACACTATCTCTACTTTTAAGATTAGGCTTAAAACTTTCCTTTTTTCTAAAGCATATAGTTAGGGCTGGACCAGGTGACCCTGAATCCTCCCTTTGTTATGCTGCAATAGATGTAGGCTGCCGGGGGATTCCCATGATGCATTGAGTTTTTCCTTTCCAGTCACCTTTCTCACTCACTATGTATTAATAGACCTCTCTGCATTGAATCATATGTGTTATTAACCTCTGTCTCTCTTCCACAGCATGTCTTTATCCTGTCTTCCTTCTCTCACCCCAACCGGTCGCAGCAGATGGCCCCGCCCCTCCCTGAGCCTGGTTCTGCCGGAGGTTTCTTCCTGTTAAAAGGGAGTTTTTCCTTCCCACTGTCGCCAAAGTGCTTGCTCATAGGGGGTCATATGATTGTTGGGTTTTTCTCTGTATCTATGAAGCGCCTTGAGGCGACTTTTGTTGTGATTTGGCGCTATATAAATAAAATTGAATTGAATTGAATTGAATCCCTCAGAGTCATGTGATCAGTGACGTCTGCTTTCAGCACTGACAGATAGACAGGATATATAATAATAATAATCAAATGCTGATTTTTTTTCAGCCCTTTGTCTGAATGCTAATCCAGCTGTGTGTGTTTGTAATGACAGTAAATAAATGTCAGACTTACAGCTCCTGCTTTACTGCATTAAAGTGATCAGATGAGTTCAGCACTTTGACATGGATGGTAGTGAAAGCAGGAAATGACAAATGTAGCACAGCAGCAGCGTTTAACAGAAACTCTGGGATGAACATCATTCATAGAACAGCTTCCAGCTTCTTTTGCTCGGCTACAGTTTGGATGGATTTGCATTTAAAGATGCAACAAGACTAAAATGGTTAGGGTCAGGAGGTCAAAGGTCAGAGCTCCTGTGGGTCTGAGGGCGGCCTCACGCTGGAGAAGGATGAAGGAGTCTGACCTGAGCCAGTGTTTGACATGAACACATCAGCACTGCTGTCAGTGAGCCTAACGACAGCCGTTAGCATCATTTCAGTGTTTCAGTCATAAAAACACTTCCTGTCTCTGTGGTGGTTACAGTGACATCATGCAGTTTGTGCTTTGACCTCCAGAGGGCGACAAATCAGCACAGACAGAGAGCTCCATTCAAACTTTGCTGCCATCAGGAATAATTCTTCAAATATAATCATCAGTGTTTGAGCAGTTATGATATCAGGGACAATCTAGACATGTGTGACAATACTGAACATGTCACATGACACACCTCAAACATCATGTGATCCACTCTCAGTCTGCACTTACATTCATGACTTCAACAGGTTGAAATGAGCTTTGAAGAAACATCAGTGAAATAAATCTTTCATGGATTCATGTGAGCAGCAGATGAACTTTGTACCAACAACATCTTCAATAACAGAGTCTGAATGAAGCTCAGGTGTTGATGCTGCTCACTGATTGGACGCTTGCTTTCAGCTCTGCTCTCAGTCTTTACTGCACAGGTGAAGGTAGAAAGTGTGACTGGATCTATAGACTGGAAACAGAGAAACATGCTGAACATTTGAAGCTTTGCAGCAGAAATGTTCATGTTACAAATACAGCAGAGCTGATCTGGGATCAGTGTGTTCACACCTGCAGCTACAACAAGGTTTCATGTCTCCACACGTCAGCATGTGAACTTTACTCTGACTCAGTCTGAGCAGTCAGACGGCATATTTTTAAAGTTAACACATCAGCACACACAGAGCTGAGCCCCTCCCACCTGTGCTGAGTTTCAGGTGGAGCCCCGCCTCCTTCCAGGAAGCAGCTCACCTGTGTGTCCGTGTTTAGTGTCCAGGTGTGGAGTGGAGCTTGTTGTTGGTGTGTGAAGAAACTGTAAGTTTGCTTTGTTTCCTCCTTTAACAGTTTGTCTTTAGGAACTTTACTGTTTGTTCAGCTCGTGTTTGATTTCTTCACACAACAAACTGTGTGTGTTTGTATTTCCGGTCTCTCCATTAAAGTCAGTGTGTAATGTTTCCTGGCTAACATCAGCTGTGTGCAGCTTAGTTCAGCACAAATCTGCCGCTCCATAGTTCACGGTAACGGACTCACAGCTGGACCAACGAGGCCGAGTGTGTCCGCCACTCTGAGCTACGTTCGTGTTTGTGTACTTGTAGTTTGTACTTTGAGTTCACTCAGAGCCCACAGAGGACGCAGCGTACGTGATGACGTCACAGCCCTTTACCTCCTTTACTGTCACTGTGATTAATATTTACACACGAGACACCTGCAGAGCTCTGACGCTAAGCTAGCACACAGCATGCTAACGCTAAGCTAAAGCTAGGCTAGCCAAGAACCCAGAGTGAGGTTAAAGCTAGTGATGGGCAGATGAAGCCTCATGAAGCACTGAAGCTTTTCATCCAATTGGTTCACCCCAACGCGAAGCTTCTTGAAGCTTCATTTGCTCTAGTAGGACACCTACTGGACGTAAAAATATTAGTTGGCATGAATTTGAAGAGTGTGGCCTTTTTGCACACAGCCTGTAAATGTCAACAACAAAAGGAGTGTGTAAAACATGTATATTGTAGTGATGCAGTGTACTGTGTATATTTATACTGGCAGTATGGAACATGATTATTTGGAAATGCCTAAAATGGAAATGATCATATACTGTGAGGTGAGGTGTGGACAGTGGTTGTGCTTTTGTAACATTGAGGCAAGGACAGTGATTAGTGTTTAGGGGACACATCATTGGTTTTTGTTAAAAAGAAACAGTTTCTCCACTGTGGCAGGTCGTAGGCGATTTTTTTTTCTAAACTGTCTCTAACTCTCACTAACCGCAACTCTCCATCAAACGCCCACATTTTGTCTGAGGGGTTTATATCGCTGTCATAGCTCGCGGCAAAGTTCGAACCGCTTCCTGAACCAGTCACGTGGTACAGCCGGGCAGCGAGGCTTCGGACGTCATCATTTTCAGCTCCTCCCATAAATGAAGCAAGCCTCGATACGCGCTTCGCGGAAACGCCCCCTCCATTACTCGACACACGCTTCGAAGCCTCGATACAGAACGTCCCATCACTAGTTAAAGCTGAGTAAACACTGACCCCAGACCAGCACCGTGATAAAGTGAGCTGCTGCTGCTGAACTTGAACAGGTAACAAAGTGATGAGCAGTCAGGCTGCAGGTTTCTACCTGTTCATGTTTCTACAGTAGAATCACTTTGAAGTGTCTTTGTGCTGTTTCATCTTTGATTTGTGTTCATAAACACTCAGAGAAACATCACGTGACCTCATCAGGATCTGTGTTGGTGTGTGGGGCTGTACCTCAGCTTTATGTTGTTACATGCTCATTTGTTCATTTTAACATCAAAGTAATGTTATGAGGAGTAATGAAGTAACGTACTCCATTACTTTTAATTAAAGTGTTCTGTGTAATATGTGTAATAATGACTGTTTTGAGTAATGACCAACACTGATCACAACAAAGAGGAAATGCCTCCAACATGCACAAACATTTGAGCCACAACATGCAGTTAATGTGCACAAATGTCTTTGATATGCTGCTCAGTGATGGTGGTGACTGTCAGAGCAGAGCTACTGAGAATCAATAAGTAATATCAATGATGGGATCAGAATCACTAAATTCTTCTCATCCCTGTCAGTATCATACATGTGCTGTATAATGTGATAAATGTAGAGGTGCTGGCTGTTCTCTCACTCTGCTGTTTAGCTGTAAAGGACGCCTCCCTGCCTTTGTCTCATTCATGACCTTTAATAGTCTCTTCTAACATGCAGAGATCTGTATGATCTGTTTCATAGAGTCTAACCAGCCTGTACAGGTAACAACAACAGTCACTGCATCACTGACACACAAACGTCATCTCTGTCAATAACAACATTCATACATGGAATAAAAACACATCAGTGGATCATTGCTGGAGCTGATGTTTGTGCTCCTGGTGCAAAGGCTCTCAGTTTCCTCCTTGAAATAACATCAGTGGTGGGTCAGCGACATGCTTTCTTTCCCTCTCAGGTTTAAATATCTGGGACTCTCCACCGTTTGGTTTTAGAGCTGAAGAAGCTTCTCAGATGAAACGTCTTCCAGAAACTTAAAGACGTCTCTTTTCTCTCCAAGCTCCTTAGATCACATGACCTGGATGACTGAACCTACAGACACATTGACCTGGTTTCTAGGTAGAGCTGGGCGATAGAACGATAACGATATGTATCGCGATATAACTTTTTCTCGATAGAAAAATTAAACTATTGCGATAGACCTCGCCGCTCTTGTCCTCTTAAAAAAAAAAAAAAAAAAAAGGTCAGCCAATCCAAACTAAGTAGCCGCACGTGTGTTTGTTTGGGAAGCAGCCAGCGCGTAATGGAGGAAATGAGTGTGCCGACTAGAAAAATCAACCGAGCGTGACCGAAGAGAAAACAGATGATGGTTCCAACGCCGGAGAGATTGTCGAACGGAAGAGCCAAAGAAGTTCCGTAGTGTGAAGGTATTTCTGCTATTTCAAGTCTGACAAAAAACAGAGTAGCGTGCACTGTAAATGTGCCGAAAGCAAGTCTGGAAATACAATAAACTGGTGCATGCGTCACACTGTGCGCCACGTTATTGTTTCGGTGAAATGAATTTCTACAATACTGTTAATTCTACTCTCTGCAGTGTTTAAATGCTTACATATACACACAGTTACTGTCCCTCCACACATACGACTCGGTTCTGCTTCTATGCCGCAGCTTTGTTTACTTTTTCCCACCGAGGCTTCTAGACTTCTGATTGGCCAACATTTCTGCACGGTTAGGAATCTAGCGCCACCTGCTGCTTTGGCATGTTCATAGCAGCGTTTGCCTTCATTTCTGCCTTTATGTGTGGACGGGATTATTTTTTAAAACGAAAACGGAAAATCTCCGTTTTCAAAAATACCCGTGTACGTGTGGACGTAGCCTCAGTCTCTGACTGGAAGCGCTAATTCGTCATTCGGCTTTTGTCAGACTAAAGTAACTGTTAAAACTGTTTGAAAAGCTCAGCTATACAACAAGGAGAGATTGAGAATTTCCTTTTAGTTCTCAGTTTATTTGATATTGACAAAAGTTAGTCAGTTTTGTCTGTTCTTCTGTAAAACAAACTAAGATTTATTTTTAGAATTAATATTTTGTTTCTAAGTGGAATTGACAATTTAGTCTGTTTCGTTTGTTCTATTTTGAAACTTAAACGCTTTAGCGGCTGCCTTTTGTGTAGTTTGCAATATTTGCCTTTATTTATCTGAAAAAGTCTCATGTTCCTTAAGTACATCTACCCTGTTGAACTTATTATGGGAAATAAATATTTAAATAAAAACAAGCTGCTGATTATTTCACATTTTACTTGTGAGCAACGGCACATTTAAATCTTACAAATATAGTTATTTGGCTTATATCGTGATAGATATCGTTATCGCCTGAAATGAAAAAAACATATCGTGATATGAAAAAATCTCATATCGCCCAGCTCTACTTTAAAGGTGATTGTTTAGGACTTCAGCAATAATACAGACAGCAATGTAGTTAGCAGTAAAACAGCTTTATTGGGAATTAACTTAAAAAACAAACAAACATCTGTCTCCTATTTTCTGTCACACAGGAAAGAAGCATCAATATCTGATGAGAAGACTTATTTATTTCTTTTTGGGGGTTTTTTCAACAGGAGAAGAATATCTAACAAGTTGATTTGTTCACATCTTAATTTTTAAGTGACATGTGCATTTTGAGTTTATACACTCTGTATATAAGGCAACAGTTTCCTTTTGCAGTATTTTTGTGTGGAGTGTTTTTCTATTTCTTAACAAAAAGGGAACAAAGGTGTTTAAGTTCACCTAGGATGATTTGTCTTAACTTTCACATGGTCTTACTGAGGTGATGTGAATTGAAACATGCATTTTTTTTTGGCGGTGAGGGAGGGATGTGCTGGAAAAGTTTGAAAAGGGACCTTGAAAGTGTTTAAGAAGTGCTTGAATTTGACCCTGAAAAAGGCATATGAACCCTGATCATTATCATTAGCCTGTGTAAGTCCTGAGTGTCCTCCAGTTCAGTGTCTTTGTCAGTCCCACATGTGTCGTTTCTGTTCAGCTGGTCTTCCAGTCAGTCATCCATCTCAGACTCTGTCATTCTGTCATAAACACCAGCCTTCACCACCTGTGAGTCCTGCGTTTGGGTCCTCTCTTCTCCACATCCACACTGCGATGCTGTGACATATACAGTACATAAAATCAAAATTCACGTTTTATTCAACTAAAGTGTTTCATTATGTAGGCTACAGAACATAATTCAGTTATAGACGATATATGAAACATGTATACTTACTGCATTTGAATCATTTAAACCATATGTGATATAAACACCTCCACGTGTGTTTGAAAAAACAAACGCTTTGATTTTGACACCCCAAGAAAATCTTCCTAGATCTGCACGTGTTCAGAGTAAGAGCCGAATAAACAGCAGCAGAAGCTGATTGATGAACAGCTGAATGACATATCAGCTGTAGCTGCAGCATCTGCACAGAGTTTGATTGGCTAACGCTGATTTGTTTGTTTTTTTAAACAGGACAGCAGAGAGAGAGAGGAGGAGATGAAGAGTGCAGCAGAGACAGTGAAGAAGAGGTGAGCATCTGACAGAGCAGAGCCAGTTTAAAGGAGCCTCACAAGCTCACACATGACAGCTTCATCAACATGGAGCTCTGAGTGTTTATTAAAGGATCATTGGACGCTCTGACACAGCTGACTGCAGCCTTTAGCTGTGAGCACACAGTGTCTCACATTTACATTCACTTCCCTGTCAAACTCAATAACTTTAAACAGCTGCTGTTATCAGGTGAAGATAGCAAAGCTTTCAGGGCTGAGCCCCAGTGTTTCAGGATAATGGCCCCAGAGACCACAGTCACATATGTGGGGAAGGATTTTAAGTTTAAAACTTCCTTTAAGCACTAACAGCAGAGACGCACAAAGTCGCAGACAGGGAACAAAGTATTTTAGGTTTGTATTGTCAGATTATTTAATCATTATACTGAACAAATATGTGAAAAAGTAAAAACCTCTATTATGATGAGGTTATCACTACATTCACATGTCGTCGATGTGTTCTTTCACACAGATCAGTTTCAGTGTGTGGCCCGTACACTAAACCATGACACAAATTCATATGATGTGACACCCAGACTGTGTTCACTGTTTCTTTTGGTAAAATCATCTTCTCGTGTTTTTATAGAAAGATGATGGAAGAACCTAAAGAACAGCCAGCCAAAGCAGCTCCATCAGCAGGTAGGAGATCAGTGCTTTGTATGATGAGACGTATGGATGTATAGACTTCAGGCAGATTCTTTTTTGTAACTGTGACAAGTACATGAAATTCACGAGTTGTAACCTGTCCTAATCTTTGCCTTAATCTTTCTGTGGGACATTAATATAACATGAGAACTTCCAGTCTAAGGAGTTTGGCAGAGAAACAACTGGACTTTTTTGTACTTTGAACCCACATATGAGGTTAAAACGATGCCACCTTAAAATGAAACTGAAGAAATATTGAAACTGAAACAAATGTATTGAAAGTGAAATGATAGTGAAAAAACATAAATATAGAAATTTAAAGAAAAACTCACTGTTCATGTGGTTTTCACACTTACATCGTTTTTTTCCACGTACAGTTATTTTTTCAGCTTCAATTAGTTGGCACTGCTTCGGCATCTGAGGGTGCGCTTGAGGGGCGGGGCTTCAGAGCCACATATATGAGCCACATATGTTTGCGCACATTATATTGCTGACCAGTGACTGTAGAAATCATGGACGACCTAATATCTGCAGCAGCCGCAGTCATGAAGAAACATGCGTATCTCTGAACGGCACATAGAGCGGGGACGCTGAGAGGAGGTCCAGCGTTTAACGACTGTTTCAAACTGACAGACTCAGGTGTTCTTCAGTGTCTGCCTGACAGAAGGACCTGAGAGCCGCCACAATATTTTTGGTAAGTGAAAGGTGTTTGTAAGCTAATCTGTAGCTAACATCCTTAGCTAGCTAGCTAAGATGGGCACTCGGCTATCGGAAAAACTTGTTTTTTAGCTAACCCGTGCAGGTGAACGAAATGAGCAGAAACGCACCGGGCTGCTCAGTCAGTAACTAACCACAGTTACTGTACTTTTATTATGAGTATTACACTGTAAGAGCAACAGGCTGCACTCTGCTGCAGCTCCTGTGCAGAGCTGATTATTCAATATGTGCAAACAGCAGCATGTTTTCACTCTTTTGCCACATCTGTAAGGATATTAACACATATTTTAAAAAAGGCTTGCACTTTAGTAACCCCTCATTAATCATCAATTACAGATTAAATAGCAAAGCCTAATATTTATGTACTCAAACCAAATACTTCTGCTTGGCAGCTTAAGTTAAAATGTGTGTTTCATTTTTCCTCGGATTACATTTTTAGCACTGACTCTGTGTATTGTTTTTACTAAGTTTGTTTCAAATATTCAGGTTAAATAAAACAGTCTGAATCATTCTTATTGAGGTAAGTTCACAAAGTTACATGTGCAGTACAGCTTACATCCTTTGAGAGGGAAAAAAGCATTAATATTTGTTATGATACCTCTGTATGTTGGTGACCACGGTGCAGCAGCAGACTGAACCAGGACTGAAACCTGCTCCGTCTGCTCATGTATGCAGATTCACATTCACAAAGCACCAACAACTCAAAGGTTAACATTATATTGGAAAATCTGTTGGTATATACGGCTTTAAGAAATAAACAGCTCGTATGTGAGCAGAGCTGAAGAACTAAAGAAATGTAAGAGAAGAACTTCAGATCCTGGGTGTGTGAGGACAGAAGGATCAGCTCTATTTCAGATTTGAGATAAACTTTATATTTCAGTTTGTGATGGTTCTGTTCTCTTTGTGATTACAGGAGCTGATTCAGACCTCAGCACCACCCAGTGACAGCAGACAGATCATCCAACATGTTCACATGTTAACTGCAGAATGAACTGATGCAAACAGTACAAAGGTTAAAGCACCACATGTGCTGTAGTGAAAGCTGCAGCTGTTTTATGGATAAAAACAAAGTCAAAAGGATTAATCACCCATGTATCATATGAATGTTGGGTTTTTCTCTGTATCTGTTATTGTACGATCTACTGTACAATATAAAGCACCTTCAGGTGACTGTTGTTGTGATTTGGCGCTATATGAATAAAATTGAATTAAATTGAAATGTAACTGTGTCACTATATATCAGCATTAACAGGACCTCAGCTTGGTGTTTCACAAAGCTGCTGATCTCAGACCTGCACAGCTTCCGTTTTAAACACTGAATGTACTCAGCTGCATGAAGAGCACGTTTGAGTTTCTCTGACACAATTAAATAAAAACTGATGAAGGTCAAAGGTCGTCACTTGTATGTCGAACTACAGACTTGTCATCTGGAATTCTTTCACAGTTTGCAAATTTGCAAATAGTGTGTTATTTACCATAAAGTGATTCAGAGTCATTCATACCAGAGTAACCAGAGAGGATCATATATTTTTAAATATATAACTATCCACAGGACTGAATATAATATCTCTAAGTAAAAGTCCAGAGACTCTGAGGATTATCCAAGTATTTATAACATTACACAAAGCAAAGTTCTCCATCACACAACGCTCAAAAAGAGATTTCTACGCAGAGTATGCATCATTCTCAGACTCCTCTCATACTGCCAATAAACTCTTCCAGCTCCTCCTCCCCTCCAGGAGGCGCTACAGGAGCCTTCAGACTAAAACCAGCAGGTTTAGGAACAGCTTCTTCCCCACAGCTGTCACCCTACTGAACTCAGTCCCCGCTGAGCCTTTCCATCCACACTCACCTAACCCTTCTACACTCCTCCTCCCAGTGACCATGATCCTTTCATTATCAACATTCACCACGTTGGTTACTGCTGTAGTTTTAGGACACTGACATGGTGTAGTCTCTGTTATAGTGCCTACACTGTTATAGTCTGTTCAGAGAGCTACGCTTCCACTACTGTAGATATTTTCATAGCACTCTGTAGATCTGTTTACCTCACAGTGCTTCATCTTTATATATGTATATTTGTTCATAGTATACCTGTATACTTGCCCGTCTGCAGAGGTGGGTAGTAACGAGTTACATTTACTCCGTTATATTTACTTGATTAAGTTTTTGGAAAAAAAATTTACTTTTAAAGTACCCTTTTTGCACGATACTTTTTACTTTTACTTGAGTACATTTGTGAAGAAGAAACGGTACTTTTACTCTGCTACATTTCCAAAATTTGACTCGTTACTTTTTAAAAAATAATTAGTTTAACACATTAGATAACATGCCGCCAGTGGAGTTTCCGGTAACTTTTTTACCAATCAGATGTGGCCATGCAGTCACATGACCAGCTTGAAACTGTGGCGGGCAGAGCGGCCCAAGCGTTTCAAAGTAGCGGACACACGGAAAGAAGACACACATGAAAACATGGCAAAGCCAGTTGTCTACGCTAGAGCTGAAGAGGATGAACAGCATTTTCCTCACATACAAAGAATGTTTCGCTTAAAGGCAAGGCAAGGCAAATTTATTTGTATAGCACAATTCAACAACAAGGTGATTCAAAGTGCTTTACAGAGACATTAGAAACAAAAACAAATAAAAAGCATGATTTAAAATTGATTAAAACAAGCAAACAAACAAACAAACAAACAAAACAGTATATAAAATCAAAACAGATAAAATCAGAACAGTAGATAAAATCAGTAGTTAAATGTAAGTTTTGAAATTTAAGCTTAAAGTGTGGATTTGGTGCTTTATTCAAATGCAGCTGAGAACAGGTGAGTCTTCAACCTGGATTTAAATAAACTGAGTGTTTCAGCTGATCTGAGGCTTTCTGGGAGTTTGTTCCAGATATAAGGAGCATAAAAGCTGAATGCAGCTTCTCCGTGTCTGGTTCTGACTCTGGGAACTGATAAAAGACCGGATCCAGATGACCTGAGGGATCTGGAAGGTTCATACTGGGTCAGGAGGTCACTGATGTATTTTGGTCCTAAACCATTCAGAGCTTTATAGACCAGCATCAGAACTTTAAAGTCTATCCTCTGATGGACAGGCAGCCAGTGTAAAGACCTCAGAGCTGGACTGATGTGGTCCACTTTTTTGGTCTTAGTGAGGACTCGAGCAGCAGAGTTCTGAATGAGCTGTAGTTGTCTGACTGATTTTTTAGGTAGACCTGTAAAGATGCTGTTACAGTAATCAAGCCTACTAAAGATGAATGCATGGACTAGTTTTTCCAGGTCCTGTTGAGACATCAGATCTTTTATCCTTGATATATTCTTGAGGTGATAGTAAGCTGACTTTGTTATTGTCTTAATGTGTTTTTCTAAGTTTAGGTCTGCATCCATCACTACACCCACATTTCTCGCCTGGTTTGTGGTTTTTAGATGTATAGATTGAAGTTCTCTGGTGACCTGTAATCGTTTTTCTTTGGCGCCAAAGACTATTACCTCAGTTTGTTTTTGTTTAGCTGGAGAAAATTGTACGGGGCCTTGGTCTCCTGGTGACATTGTGATATATATTTGTGTGTCATCTGCATAGCTACGACAGTTTATTTTGTTGTTCTTTATAATCTGTGCCAGTGGGAACATGTAAATGTTAAACAGAAAGGGTCCCAAGATGGAACCTTGGGGAACTCCACATGTGATACTTGTCTGCTCAGATGTGAAGTTACCTATTGATACAAAGTATTTCCTGTTTTCTAAGTATGTTTTGAACCAGTTTAGTACAGTTCCTGAAAGACCTGCCCAGTTCTCCAGTCGTTTGAGTAATATGTTGTGGTCAACTGTATCAAATGCTGCACTGAGATCCAGTAAAACTAAAACTGACATTTTTCCACTGTCTGTATTCAGACATATGTCATTAAACACTTTGGTCAGAGCGGTTTCAGTGCTGTGGTTCTGTCTAAAACCTGACTGGAAGGCATCGTAGTAGTTATTCTGTTTTAAGAAGTAACTGAGCTGTTGAGAAACTGCTTTTTCAATGATCTTACTTAAAAACGGGAGATTTGAGATCGGCCTGTAGTTGTTCATTTGTGTCTTGTCAAGATTGTCCTTTTTCAGTATAGGTTTGATTACAGCAGTTTTTAGTGATTCTGGAAACACACCTGATAATAAAGAAAAGTTGACGATCTGTAACAGGTCTGACTCTAAAGTCTTTGAGACCTTTTTGAAAAAACTTGTTGGCAGGACATCTAAACAGCAGGAGGAGGAGTTCAGTTGATCTAAGATGTCCTCCAGGTCTTTGCTGTTAATAGGTTGAAACTGTTTCATGGTGTTTAAACAGTTTTTTGGTGGACACAGTACATATCCTGGATCTGCTGTTGATGTACCAATTGCTTGTCTAATTTTTTGGATTTTTTCTGTGAAGAATTTGGCAAAGTCATTGCAGGCCATGGTCGAATGAAGTTCAGCTGCCACTGACACAGGAGGGTTTGTTAGCCTGTCAACTGTAGAAAATAAGACCCGAGCATTATGGCTGTTTTTAGTGATGATGTCAGAGAAGTAGGACCTCCTTGCACTCCTCAGTTGTAAATTAAAATTGTGAAGTTTCTCTGTATAGATGTCATAATGAACCTGGAGGTTTGTTTTTCTCCATCTGCGCTCAGCTTTCCTACACTCTCTTTTTTCATTTTTCACCAGTGTGGAGTTTCTCCATGGAGACTTTTTCCTTCCAGAGATAACCTTCACCTTAATGGGAGCAATAGTGTCCATTACATTTAACATGTTAGCATTGAAGCTATTGACGAGCTCATTGACTGACCCTCTGGGCAGGTCAGGTGTTAATGGGAAGACCTGGTAAAAAATTGCACTACTGTGTTCAGTTATACACCGTTTTGTGATCACTGTTGTTGATATATTTGTGTGGGCTGAGATTTTACTTTCAAAGAAAACACAGTAATGATCAGACAGGCCCACATCAGACACAGTAACCTTTGAAATGCTCAGGCCTTTGGAGATCAGTAGGTCAAGAGTGTGTCCTCTATTATGTGTGGCCTCTGTTACATGCTGAGTCAGCCCAAAGTTGCCCAGAGTGTTACTCAGGTCTTTAGTCCCTTTGTCCTGAGGGTTGTCCACATGGATGTTAAAATCCCCAGCAATAATTACACAGTCGAAATCAACACAGATCACAGACAGCAGTTCACTGAGGTCATTAAAAAAGTCTGTGCAGTATTTGGGAGGCCTGTAAACATTAAGAAACACAACTTTGGATGGGGCCTTCAGCTGTAAAGCCACATATTCAAAAGACTGAAAACTTCCAGGAGATAGCTGCTTACATTGAAATGATTCATTAAATAAGACAGCAACCCCTCCTCCTCTCCTGCTCACCCTGGCCTCACTGATAAAACTGTAGTTAGGAGGGGTCGTCTCGATGAGAACAGCTCCACTGTTACTTTGGTCCAACCAAGTTTCAGTTAGAAACATAAAATCAAGGCTGTGCTCAGTGATTAAATCATTAATTAAAAATGTTTTCCCAGCTAGAGATCTAATGTTTAATAAAGCCAACTTAAGTGTTTTAGAGGTATTACTTGTCCCCTCGTGTTTGGGAGCAGTCTGTGGCACACAAGGTATGTTTACTATGTTTAAAGATCTTTTAGAGTGCAGCTCTCTGTGTTTTGACCAGGCCACATGTCTCCTGTCACCTAAAAGTACAGAGATTTTAAAACCTTCTAGTAAACAGGGTCCCAGCTTCTCCTGGGAAAAGTCACCACTGCCATAATCCTCGCAGCCCGGACCCTAAACACATCAGACTGTGGAGACAAAGCATGAAGGTGGTAAGGAGGAACTAAGGGGGGCGAGGCTGGGCAATGTGACTTCGATTGCTCTGATGAGGGCGGGGCTCGATGGCGAACCTTTGGCCGCTCTGGTGGGGGGTTTATGGGGGACAAAAAGGGATTGGGCCGGGGGGTAGATCTGAGCCCAGCATTGACCCGCTCCATCATCTCCTCAGTGAATTTCAGGTGTGGGGAGGAGGGAGAAAGGGAGGGGGAGGAGGGTGATGGCCTGTCAGGGGTTTGGGGGACTGGGGAAGATCGTGGTCCCTGGTCCTGGTCGTTGGTGTTGTTGAGAGAGTTGGAGGCAAATAGGGACCCCTCTTCTTGCCTTAGATGTCTCTCCTTTCTGAGGCTCTTCCCGGGTGGGGGCAGATGGAGCTCCTCCTCAAGGTTTCTGCTGGGCTTTGTCTGTTCTTGGAGTACTGTTTGTTCCTCTTTATGAGATAACTCCTCGTTTATCTCAGCCTTGGCACCAAGCACATATGGATGACGTATGGAATAAAACAAGTTGGAGGTGAACAGTTTCACCCCTGACTTGTTAAAATTAAATCCATTTGCTTTAAACAGATGCCTGCGTTCCCAAAAAATATTAAAGTTGTTGATAAAATGCACCGAGTGGTCAGTACATGCTGATATAAGCCATTTATTCAGTGTAAACAACCTGCTGAATCTCTCGTCTCCTCCTCTGACCGGCGGTACAGGTCCACTGATGAATACAGCTGCATTCAGAGAGTTTACAGTATTTAATAATCCAGTAAAGTCCCGTTTCAGAACCTCCGACTGTTGTTTGGACACATCGTTTGACCCTGTATGCAGAACAATGTTTGTCACAGTTGGATATTCATCTGCAATTTGAAGAATTCTCTCCTTCAGGTTGTTGACCATATCCTTAGGAAAGCAGAGGACTTTAGTGTTCTTACCGCACATCCTTTGTACATCCTTTACGGCAGAGTCACCCACAATCAGAGTTTCAGGCCTAGCCGTTAGCTTTCCCTGTGGTCTTTTACTTTTCAACAGATTTTCAGACCTTACTTCGCTGCTTTTAGATGGATGGTTGTCCGATATAGATCCAGGGTCCTTTGATAGTGGAGCAAATCTGTTGTGCAGTTTCACATTCAGTTGTTTTGGAGGTTTGTTGTTAACCTTCCTATTCACTGTTGTCCAGTCCTGTTTCCTCTCGTATACAGGGGTAGAAGAGCTTCTCTGTCTCGTAGGAAGTGAAGGCCAGTCGGTTTCAGAGATTTCAGCTCGCTGTGCTCTGCCCGTGATACGTCCTCCGCCTTCCAGGAGACATGATTTATGTCTTGGTTTTGCACCAAGACAGTCCAAGGGGGGATTATCACTTGAGGATTTATAATAATGCACAGAGTCTACTTTCTTGGTCATGTTATCTGTGCTCCTTAGCTGTGTACTAGCTTGCTCATCGCCATTGTTTTGAATCAAAGGCAAGGTTGTTTCATTTCCACACAGTCCATTTACCTCCACGTTTACTTCTAAGCGATGAATTTTTGTCTCCAGTACTGCAATCTTCTGCAGGAGGCTGTGGTAGTCATCTGTGGATAGGGAAGGCATCTTGTTGCTAGTTAGCCTAGCGGTTAGCACCTTTCCAGGCTATTGGGGCTGTTCGGTGCCCAGACACTGTAATCAGGCTTCAGCTGTGTCTAGGCCACAGACACACGGAGCGCTGAGGATAAGGTAACTATAAAAATGTTGCTGTTTCTGTTAAGAACACTTTAGTCCTAATGATCTATAAGTGTCCAGAAGCTATCGCAGGTAAGCTCATACGGAAAAAAGGGAAAAAATCAGCATAAAAATCAATAAAAGAAGAAAAGCATTTAAGGAGCAAACAGATGACGCGTCCACACTCGCAAAAGATACCATTGGGTAAAAGCAGCACAAAAGAGTAGCTATGTCTTCAGTGAGAGCCAAAACAAACCAACTTTTCAGCGTGAAACAACTCAGTTCATGTAACCTGAGGAAACTGTAAGTTTTCTCTAAATATCTTTTAGCTGTGGTTAGCTGGATGTCAGTCTTATGTTACAGACGCTGTGTCGAGCTTGAGCTGCGAGTCGTATTTTCGGCGCTACATTGTAGTGAGATAAGTTTGTGGGTATTTTGTGCAGCTTCAGCTGTCCTTTTAACTGCTCGCTGGTTAGCTAGCGTGAGCTATAAGCTAACAGCTAGCATGGTTAATGACGCTAGAGTTCCACGCACATGCAAACAGCTCGTCTCTACTGCTTTAACTGTTAAAACAGAAGACAATACTGCAGCTGACAGGGTTTATTATGTGAAACAGCAGCTTGTTTAGTTTAAACAGTCTGCATTAAGCTGGGCAAACACTGTGCGATTTTTTTTTTTCAGTCGCGTTATTCAGCTCCTGCTCAAACTGTACAATTAAATCGCAGAGGTTAGAAGTTCATAGGTCACGATGCAGGGTCTCACACTATATGGCCTGATGCTCTGATGCGACCCGAGTGCTCAAACTGTGCCTTCATAACATGAAGCTTATCATACAAAATCTGTCCCTCGCTCTCCCTCTCTCTGTCTTACAGACACACACACCATCAACTTTGCTAAATTACTAATGAAAAACATTGACCAGGCAGCTGTGATTGAGTAGCAATGTCCATCCAACTCTTTTCATGGTTGTTGTAGTCATAATAATTTTGTGAGGCCACATTGAAAAGTGTTGGATACAGAAGTGTAGTACGGAAGCGTAGAGCCGCCACCCAGGCAAAAGAAAAATAGAGCTATGTCACATTATAACGTGAAAAGTTTATTATTATAGTATACTATTGTTCTAACAATATTAGATATAGTTCTAACAATATACTTTTCATGTTTGTACAATATACTATCATTTAGGTACAATATACCTATTACAATATACATAATTCTCACGTTCGTACTTGCACTCGTTCTTATTTTAAACTTAATCTGGAATGCAGGATATGAATGACAAGATTTTGTTTTTCATATTTTTCATTATTTTTCAGTTTCAATTTTTTCTTCGGTTTCATTTTAAGCTGGCATCATTTTAACCCTACACACCCTAAAATTTAGTATTTGTTGATGAGATGTTGAAGTGTTAATTGAACAAAGTTAAAATACAGTGGAACCCCGACTTACGAAATTAATCCGTTCCCGAGGGTCTTTCGTAAGTCGAAAATTTTCTTAAGTCGAAACAGCCATTGCACCTTTTGAGTGAGGTGATGCTGAACGATAGGCTAATTGCTAACTAGAACAACAATATGTCGTTCAAGTGGAACAGCGAAGCACGAGTACGGAAGCCAAGGGGTTGTCACATGATTCGGAAGGCCTTGTGGGCATTGTAGGCTCAGCCAATCAGAGCCAGCGGATTTCGTTACACCGGCATTTTGCCGTACCATGGGCAGAAATATTGCCGTTCATTGCCTTCGTAACTTGAATTTTTTGTTAAATGGGTATTCGTAAGTCGGGGTTCCACTGTATTTTTCACATGATTTCGACTGAGAAGCATGTTTATGTCTCTTTCTTCTTCCTGTAGAGGAGGAGCTTGCCAGGGTACGGTCAGCCTTTGTCTGGAGGGTAACAATAGAAATCCTTAAACTGCTCCTTGAGGCCCTTGTAAGTGATGGTATCTTAAATAAGTTGGAGGAAGAATCGATACTGGAGGGGAACCCACTCAGAGCAGACAAGGCACGCAGCTTGATCGACACAGTGAGGAAAAAAGGAGACAAAGCATGCAAGATAACAATCAAGCATCTTCAGATCAAAGATCCTTTTCTTTTCTCTCAGCTGCGTTTGAACTCTGATCCATCTGCTCAACAAGGTGAGGTCATGCATCAGATACCATGAATAAAAATGGTCACCTTGCAGTTTGTTGAGATGTGAAAGTGAAACCTCAGAATTCATTGTAAGAAAAAGGAGAGGGCAAGAACGTCATTCTACGACGAATGTTTGGATTTGTTACATGCCTGCAAATGTATTTTCTAAACTACATGGAGGAATTTTGATGATCATCATAAACCTGTGAAACTACTTAGATCTAATGTGAGCTGTATTTAATTAAACACAAGTGTTCTTTACTTTTAAAAACCATGCAAACTGATTGCCTTAAAAAAGAAAAGTCAGAGTGTTTCTCTAACAAGAGGACACTCTTTAAGCATCGGTCATTTGACTTAAATGTTTAATGAAAAAAATGCCACATTTATATATAATAAAGTAAAGCACATGTTTTGTGTGGCCAGAAACGGTTTACATTGTCTTTCGCCATTGTAATATATGAGAAGAATTAATGAATCCCTCTCAGATGCGTCTTTAAATAACATAGCAGTGGGGAACATTATGACACTTCAATGTTGTTTTTTTTGGTTACAAAGTTTGGAGAAGAGGCACAGAAAGCAGAAACCTGTTTAGCCTGCACATGTTGGCATCAGGTACATATGAAAAGCTGCAAAGCAATGCAGATGTGGAGGTTCAAAACATTTAATGTGGCTGTTTTCAGGAAATACATTTAGGAATTCCTGAAGCCCCTTTTTGATGAATTTCTGGTAGAATGAGTATATTAAAAACTTGATAGGTTAAATAAAGGCCAAAGTACATCACATAGCTCCTTCAGACCAGATTTGTATTTTTCCTTCTTTTTTCCTTTTTTTGATTCAGATGCTCTTCAGAAGTGTCAGCCTAAACTTAAGTCTGTCTTGAAGAAGAAGTTCCAGTGTGTGTTTGAGGGCATCGCTAAAGCAGGAAACCCAACCCTTCTGAATCAGATCTACACAGAGCTCTACATCACAGAGGGAGGGACTGCAGAGGTCAATGAGGAACATGAGGTCAGACAGATTGAAACAGCATCCAGGAAACCACACAGACCAGAAACAACCATCAGACAAGAAGACATCTTTAAAGACTCACCCAAAAGACAGGACCTGATCAGAATAGTGCTGACAAAGGGAGTGGCTGGCATTGGGAAAACGGTCTTAACACAGAAATACAGCCTGGACTGGGCTGAAGGCAAAGCCAACCAGGACATCCAGTTCATATTTCCATTCACTTTCAGAGAGCTGAATGTGCTGAAAGAGGAAAAGTTCAGCTTGGTGGGACTTGTTCATCACTTCTTTACTGAAACCAAAGAAGCAGGAATCTGCAGCTTTGAAGACTTCCAGGTTGTGTTCATCTTTGATGGTCTGGATGAGTGTCGACTTCCTCTGGACTTCCACAAAACTACAATCCTAACTGACCCTAGAAAGTCCACCTCAGTGGATGTGCTGCTGATAAACCTCATCAGGGGGAAACTGCTTCCCTCTGCTCGCCTCTGGATAACCACACGACCTGCAGCAGCCAATCAGATCCCTCCTGACTGTGTCGGCATGGTGACAGAGGTCAGAGGGTTCACTGACCCACAGAAGGAGGAGTACTTCAGGAAGAGATTCAGAGATGAGGAGCAGGTGTTATGGTTCAAAAATATTGGAGATGGACACCAGAGGAAAAACCCACAATAACAACACTGGTCCGGTCGGGTTGAGTCAAACGATGATTTAATGATCACACACGTGGGAGATGGACACTGTATGCAGACAGTCTCAGATCTCATCTCAAAAAACACATTTCCATAGTTTTATGAAATCAGGGTATTAGAACGCCCCCTCATGCGTAGTGACAGGTGTAATACAATCAATGTTGACACTTTTATTTAACACAAAGAATAACATTGTCTCCTTCCCGAGGGCAGATGCTAACTGCCCCCCTTCTCCTGGAACCGTCTGTACCCTGCTGAGACACAACATGGCAGCTACAAGGACTCTTTCATTTATTAAGACCATCAGTGTGTATTGCTCTAAATCAAGTATATAATATTAAATGAATATTGCTGGATCAGCTACTTCTACTTAAAACATATTAAAACATGACTAAGCACAAAATCACCAAGAATGACATCTTATAAGTGCTGTGTAAGCGCGTGCGGCCTTCCAAGCTCAAAGCCTTTGCCCTCCATAGATCAGCCAGACTCGCGCTGGCTGTAGCTTTTAACCTTTAATTACCTTGAGCACAACTCTAAAATGAGCAACAAACTGCAATGTGTATGGAATGATCATGGTTACATCTGCAATGGAAAATCATGTTATTATTCTGATACCTGTAAGAAAGATCAAATTAAAGTTATCACCATCACTGTAATGCAAAGAATAATATAAGATCAAAAACTTCAATTTATGCTTAATGCAAAGCTGGTTATATACTTCTAATGAACTAATAATGACATATTAAAATATTAAATGATAATGAGAAAAACATCCCCTCCTAATTCTACAATTCCCTCTGTTGACCTCTGGAGAATCCAGAGGTCACAAACAGTTGTGTCCCTCCTTGGCCTACACATTCAGCTCCACATGCATCATTGGCATCATGGACATTGGAGTAATGACTCCACGGTCCACTGACCTCACAGACACACTTTTGAACATTCTTCTGGCACAAGGGATGAGACAACAACAAATAACCATAACACCCACCACAATAGACAAAGAAAACATGACCGCAGCGATGACCCCCTTCCACCGTCCGAACACTGAGGTCAGCCAGCCTTCTAACGGATTACCAACACCGGAGTGATCATGCATAGTTTCAGAAAGGCTCTAACAACATGTCAAGGGCCATTCTATTCTGCACTCCCATTAACGAGGTCGGACCCACCTGCTTCGCTAGCCCCTCCAATCCGTCTCTGGTCAGGTTAGAGAGTCTCAGTACATTGTAATGAACATAATTAATCCTATCTACATTCTTATTTGGAGTCACTGGAAAGAAAGCAGAACGATCAGTTTTTCTAGGAAATTAACTGTAATTAACCCTTTTGGATCAACCCCCGCTATTTCCACCCCCAAAATTAAATAATACATAGATTGTTTGCGATGCCAATTCCCCAATGATAAAGTTAACGCGTTTCCAGAGGGGCTAAAATCCCTCTGTAGTTTAAGCCCGTTTTCTGATCCTGATTCTAACGGTTCCCAATTTTGCCCAGTGTAACCCCTTACCTGGTCCCAATTACGGCACCAGCTGTCATAAGGACGATTTCCCCTCTCCCAGTGCGTACTCACTGAATAATCCCAACAGACCCACACATTGTATCCCCTCCAAGCACTGCCGACGTCCCTGCAATTAACAACATCACACAGATCAAACGTAAAGGAAGTTGTGGAACCAATAACATAATCTAATTCTAAACCACCATATGTGCTGAGACACTCATCCTTTTTACCAGAGACCTCGCGCTTCACTCTTGCCCGCAACCTTAAATCACTATGGACCACGCGTGATGTACTTGGTGTATCAAACAACGCCGGACTGGCATGGCCTCCGTGCTCAGACTGGTTTCCCGGGTCGGTCTGCAACAAACAAATCAAAAAACAAATAGCCATGATTAGCAACATAGTTAACATCAAACTCATAATAATTTTGAACATTGTGATGGCTTTTGAAACTCTTCTTTCATCACCAGTGTCTACTTGTTGTGACGGCATGGTGGTATGTGAATGTTATGGTGTAGTAAAAAGTTCAAAGCCCTTTATCAGAGCCTCTCTCTTGTTTTAGGTGTTCAGTGTGGTACCGCTCCTTTTCGTTGGCGTGGCGATCTCCTCCTTGTCTGCTCCTCTTTCTTTGACCTTCCGGGTAGACTACCGGTCGGTCCGTTGCACAGGTGTGAGGGATTATTGTGCCGCTCAATTTCACCTGCGTCGGGTTGAGATTGATCCTTCCCCACCAAGCCCTCGTGCGCAGCTGCGCACTGCGTCCAGTGATACCAGGTGTCGCCTTTCCCCTTCAGTTGGACCGCTGTCGCCGTCCGAGCCGATACCTCATATGGACCAGTCCAGCGGGGCTCCTTCCACTTTCGTTTGATGACTCTCAGCCACACTGTTTTCGCGTCCGGGACCTCTCCTTCTCCTGTGGGCCCCTTACAAGCCGCCTGTTTCGTGAAACTGGACACTAGCGCCTTTAGCTCGTTCCAGTAGTCTGCGTGGGACCGGTTCCCCTTTTTGTCCCGTTCACCCGAGCCCACCGTCCAAGGTGCCGGAAACTGTCTCCCGGTTGGCAGCTCGTATGGTGTAAAACCTGTGGATTGATTAACAGAACATCTTATGGTCATCAACGCAACCGGCAGGGCTGCGACCCAATTTAGCCCTGTTTGCGCGCAGATTTTTGCCAATTTGTTTTTCAAATTTAGGTTCATTCTTTCTACTTTCCCCTGAGACTGAGGATGATAGACCGTTCCAAATTTATGCTGGACGCCCAACATTTTTTCTACTTTTTCCAAATCTTGATTTTTAAAATGGGTTCCATTATCTGATCTAATTCTTTTCGGGAACCCATGACGGGGAATGTAATGATTGATTAAACACTTAATGACAGTCTTAGCATCCTCCTTTTTTGTAGCCCAGGCCTCTGGCCAGCCGGTCAAAGCGTCAACACACACTAGCAAATATCTTACACCGCCCGGCCCGGAATCAATCATATCAGTGAAATCAATAACAATCTCCTCTCCCGGCCTCTCAGGGGGCCGAAACTTACCCACTTCCGGTTTTACTGCTGGCTTAGGATTGTGTGCCCCACAGATTAAGCACATCCTGGCCTTCTCCCTTATCATTCCTCGCAGCTCAGGATGCCACCAATGACACAAATTTCTTTCCATCTGGGCTCTCCCCACGTGGGCAAGTCCGTGGGCTTCATCCACCTTCTGTTCTGCCATTTTGGCTGTCAGCACGGGGCGCCCGTCTGGCCCCCTCCACAAATGTCCATCCTGCCAGGCTCCTTTGTTTTTCCACACCCCCTTTTCCTCTGGGGATGCCTCCTCCTGGGCCCGTTTAACTTCCTCAATCAGGTCAACAGGTATCTCTTCTTCTGATGTTACCTGTATCATTTGTCTCTGTCCTTTGTAGCCTGCGGCCTCCTTTGCGGCTTCGTCTGCTCTCTGGTTTCCTTTTTCCACCATACTGGTTCCTTGGGAGTGAGCTTTGCATTTTATAATACTCACCTCCTCTGGGTCAGCCAAGGCCTTTTCCAGTTCCTCCATTTCATGTTTGTGGGAAATAGGTGCATTGGTTGCTGTTCTGAATCCTGCTCTTTTCCACTGAGGCAGCTCCACATGCGCTGCTCCAAACGCATATGCCGAATCGGTGTAGATGTTCACTCTCCTGTTCTTGGCTAGTCTCAAAGCTCGAGCTAAGGCTATCACTTCAGCTCTCTGGGCCGACTGCTTTCCCTCAATCCTTCCTGACTCTCTGACCTGATAATCTCCTCCTACTCTGCAGACCACCGCATACCCTGCTTTCAGTCCTCCTTCGTCTCGGTGGCAACATCCATCGGTGAACCAGTCCTCAGCTCCCGGTATGGGTTCGGCCTTCAGGTCCTCTCTAATCTTTTCCTCGATCTGTGCTCTTTTGGCGCAGTCATGTGGTTCCCCTACACCCATTAAATCAGCCATGTTAATTCCTTCATGTGTGAATGTCAAATTTGGGGCCTCTAAGACTTTGCTCAGTCTCTGTTGTGCCCGTGGTGACATACAAAATGCTTGTGAATTTACGTATGCCACTATGCTATGTGTAGTGAGTATTTTTAGTGGGTGTTCTCTCACTACATGTGCTGTTTTTTGGATAATTCTAGCAACCCCTGCTGCATGTTGTGTACATGTAGGATGCTTTGCTTCTGTTGGATGTAGTTTTACACTAACATACATGAGCACTTCTCTACCCCCCCCTTTTTTCTGAAACAACACTCCATTTACAATTGAGTTTGTTTCAGAAACATCTAAATAGAATGGCTCGTCATAATTGGGTGTGGCTAAATCTGAGGCCCTTGACAAATCCTGTTTTACCCTAATAAATGCGGCTTCAGCTTCAGGCGTCCAAGGCAACTCAGCCTTAAAGTTTCGAACACCAACTTGCTTCATTAGGCCCCTTAAAGGGGCAGTTTTGCCTGCATAATCCGGAATGAACTGCCTGCTGTAACCTGTTAAACCAAGAAAAGAAAGCATTTCTCTCACAGTTCGCGGTTTTGGGTGTGTCAAAATTTGGTCTCTGTGTGTGTTCATCAAACCCACTGATTTGTGTGCGATTACCCGGCCCAAAAAGGTCACTTCAGGGCGAACTAACTGCAGCTTGTCTTTACTTACTTTAAAGCCACATTCCGCCAACCTATTCAACACAACGAACGATGCCGCTGTACAATCCGCTGCTGACGGGGCTGCAATGAGAAGATCATCAACATATTGTATTAATGTACAATCATTAGGCAAATTACATGACGACAGGGCTTCTTTAAGCACCTGATTGAAAATGCCTGGAGAAAGTGCAAAGCCTTGTGGCAAACGTGTGTATCTGAGTTGTTGGCCTCTGTATGTGAATGAAAAAATGTCTCTGAGTGACTCATGCAGAGGAAGACAAAAGAATGCATTTGCCAGGTCAATGCACGTGAACCACTTTTGGTCACATGTGATAGCTGATAAAGCTGTGTACGGATTTGGTACCGGTGCAGTAGTAGAGAGCAATATTTCATTAATGGCTCTCAAATCATGTGCCATACGGTATTTTCCTGTTCCATGTTTCTCCACTGGTAGAATTGGTGTGTTCCACAGTGAGTGAGAGGGCTCTAACACCCCGGCCCTTAGCAGGCCTTCTATTGTTTCTGTAATTCCTGCCTCTGCTTCAGGCTTGTGTTTATACTGTGGTCTATTAATTGGTGTGTGTGACTTGAGCTGGAACAAGACAGGAGGACACTTAGCTAGGCCAACATCCGTGGGCCCTTTTGACCATAGACTGTCAGGCAGATTCGACAGTCCAGTAACTGCGTGAGGATGATCTACACACTCCTCACCATGTGTTTTTGAAATTTCTTTATGTTCCAAGATCACTGTATCCTCACAGGCACAAGTTATGCGATAGGTTTTACAATTTGGAGCATAAGATAAGTTAGGAATTTGAGTTCTTTGCCACCCTGTGTCGTCCAGTGCTCGCCTGACCATTGGACCTAGATCACCTGCACCATGACCTTGGTGGACCGCCAATGTAATGTGAGGGGTTGAATTTTCTTCCACATTGTACCAAGGCAGTTGTTCATCAGTTAATTTCACAGCCGCGGCTACACCTTCTGGTCCGATGTAGATGTCATGTGTTTGCACATTCCACGTCTGACCTTCAAGATCAGATTGAAATAATTCACGATAGGTGTCGTCATTCTCTTTATCATAAAACAGGGTAACGTGGTAAGGGTCACGCGGAGGGGAGTAAACTGCCAAGCTCATTATCCAGGGTCTCCACAGCTGAAATTGCCTCAGAACATCCTCTTCCACTAGTCTCCCCCAGTAGATATTGACTTTTGCTCTTTCACAGTCTTGGAGCAGATATTGAGTCTTTGAACTTGTTCCCAGGCACGGAAAATGCTGGCCCCCTGGCAGAGTCACAGATAATCCATCTGCTGAACATGTGATTGTGGCGCCCAACTTCACGAGCAGGTCCCTGCCCATAAGATTTACTGGCGCTTGCGATGACACCACATAGTTGTGTTTCAAAGTCTGCTTGCCCAGCTTTGTCAAAGCTGGGTCAGTCACTGGCAGAGTTGTCGGGATCCCGGAAAAACCCACCACGTTCACTGTGTGGCAGGACAACGTTGCACTGTCTGGTGCTACTCTCAAGGTTGAATATGTTGCTCCAGTGTCTACCAAGAAGGGCAATTCTGTCCCTTCTATAGTCATTAACAGCATGGGATCTGCCAGCACCATACTGTTTGGTCCCTCCGGGTCCCTTCAGTACTGGTCCTCCCTCCAGTCAGCCACTGGATACTGCGCGGCTGGTGCTGCACTCGGGTTTGGGGCCTGATATGCTCCCCTAGAGCCATCTCTTGCTCTCGGAGCTCCACGTGCCTGGGATTGGTAGCCTCGTCTTTGATAGTTCTGACGACGTTCTGGGCAATTTCTGCTCCAATGACCCTCTGCTCCACACCTCCAACAGACATTCCAAGGCACACTGCTGAGATTCCCCGTGTCACGAGCTCTTTGTACTCCCCCCGCTGAGCCACCACGCCCTCTGTACGATCCACCGGTTCCCCAATTCCCTGTGGGTTGGTTCTGCCTTGGTGCATTGGCGGGCCATCCGTCATTAGTGCATGGACCCGGGCCACTATCTGGCCATTCAGGCCCAGGACCAGGCTGGGTCGCAACTATCATAATTTTTTCTGTTTTTTCTTTTTCCTCTTTTTTCTTTTCGCTGGCTTTGTTTCTGGCCTCCACCAACTGTAATTTGAGTAGAGACGCTTGTGCCTCCTCCAACTCTTTTTTCTGCTTGTTCGCCCTGTCCTGCTCCAGCTGCAAACGATGTGAGACGTGTCTTTCCCACTGCACCGAATCTGCTACGGCAAAATCTGGGTTTTTCTGTAAATCTTCTGTGACCTGGTTTGGCAGCCCTGCCAGCACCGCTGAGCGAAACCATGCCCGATGCTCACCTTCTCTACCCGGATGGGTACCTGTTTCTAACAACCACTGATCTCTGGCTTTTTCTAAAAACTCTCTAGGTGTGTTTTGGGGGTCCCAAATTATTTTAGGTATGGCTCCTGTATTAGGGGTTGGGTACTTTTCACGGACTGCGTCAGACAAAGCACATTGCACTTCATGGTAAGGCAAATCATTTGCATGGCGAGTTGTGCGAGCTATAGCCTCTACATCTGCTAGCCCACCACCGAGCATACACCGCGCAGAAATGGCGCGAAAATCGCCAATCGCAAGCTCCTCTCCTTCTGTTAGTCTGCCTAATTCACGCAACCACCTTGCTCCTCCCCCAGTTATAGGTGGAAGCTGTTTAACTAATGCCTCCAAATCTCTTACTTTGTATGCGCGGTACACTGGTTCATTTTTTGCACCAGCCACTAAAGGCAAATTATAATGAGTACCCGCAGCTTTTTCTGCTTTGGTCACAGTTTTACACTGTCCCAATTTTCCCTTGCCTTTTGAACTCTTAAAAATAGGCCTTCTCTGTCCCTGCTCTTTTTTCACCTGTCTTGACCTAAGATTCCTGGCTATACTTGGTTCTGACGCGACTCCTCCTCTGTCGTTATCTTCATCATCTTCTTCCTCCTCTGTGGTAGATGAATCATTGTCACTCTCCTCTTCTGCCATGCTTTTGGTCATTTTGTCCTTTACGGTCTTCAGTGTATTTAATACTTCCAATAGCCCTTGCGGGGCTTCCAGCATTCGTCCGAATACTTCTCCTGCCCATGTGTCTGACTTGGCCATTGCTTTGGAGTGTTTTGACCTGGTTTGGGCCTGCTCTTCTCTTGCTGGTGTTGGCAGTCCGATGAAAGCCGGTTGTGCCATCCTTTCCACCGGTGAAATCATTTCCTCGTTTGTTGGGGTCCAATCCGCTTCTCCAGTCTGGTCTGGCAGGCTCTCTCTTGATGCTTCGGCTTTTGGCCTGTCTCCTCTCTCATGTGAACTAGAAGGCAAAGGCAAGCCTTCCTCTGCGGCTGATGTTATCTCTTTCCCTTCCCCATTCAGGGACTGACATTTAACTGTCATAGGCCCTTCATTATGAAACACCCGTGGTGCTCTGGTGTATTCAACATCAGCTACTCCTCCTACAACCACTGCCGTCTGTCCATCGGGGCCTTGAACTTGTCCTCCTCTGAGGGTCATTACAGGCATGACATATTGTCGTCCTACGGCATTAGATGTTAATGTGGCCCAAGGAAGAATCTCTGCTGTGTGATACTTGTTAGCATCTCCTGGTTTTGGAATCCAGTTCTTCATTTGGTCTTCCAGCTTCTTATTTTGGTCTTTCAGTTGTTTCAAAGCCTCCATTATGCTTTCCATATCTTCTGTTTCAGGTGTGTCATCCTCCTCCATCCAGGAAGATGCTCCATTCCACAAGAACATCCACTTGCAACACTTTGCATGAGTTTGCTGTAGTTTCTTGATTTGTTGTTTAATCTTCCAGTTAATTGAACGTTTCTCTGCCTCGGCTTGTAGTTGTTCCAATTGCTGCTCACATCTCTCTCCTTCTATTTTGAGCACAAGACTTAGGGCTATTTTGTCATCCAGCCCTCTCTGTTGGGAAGCAATAAACTTGTTTAGCTCAGCTTCCATTGCTTTGGCTTCCTTCTCAGCTAACTTTGTTGATCCAGGGGAAGCTAAGCGAATAGCTTTTTTTAACTGTTGCTGCTGCTCCTTTAGAGGCTTATAGCCTCTGTGCCCAGTAGGTGTCGTGTTCGGGCCGTCAGCCATTATCCTAAAACACAAGCTTACCTCCCTTTTTTGTGACGTTTTACGGCTCCTCCTTCTGGATCACTCCGCAATGTCTGCCTGTTAGCTTTCAGAAATACTTTCGCTCCTCCCAGGGTCACTGTCTCCTTGTAATCTGCTTGGTAAGACACACAGCCAACGCAGTGTGTCAAGACTTAACCAAGCCTCTTTCATTATTCACTTTTAATAATTACTTTTCACTCTGTAACATAAATGTTATAAACTCATACACACTGCATGTTAACTTTGGGGCACAAAACAATAACACAGCTCAAATGCATTCACACAGCCTTAAATTTTTCACAGAAAATTGCTCCAAAGCAATATCATGTTTGCTCACAAACTAACAAATTCACTGTGTTGTTTACCGAGCGAGGGAGCAATGGACCAATTAAATCCAAACTCCTCAATAATTAGCTGTATAGCTCGCTCTACTTCAATGCCAAACCATAATACTGTGATTAGCTTTATTCAAATCAAATCTATGTTTCAAAGCCTTTCAAACACACACCCACGCACACAATTTCAACCACGCACTCTCAAGCACACATTTGTCTCCTTTAAATCTACTAATCGCTTGGAGACATCTCCACAGATAATTATATTATTTCCCAAGCAAGCATATCAAAATCAAAACCGTCTAGTACCGACTCTATCTTAGCCTGAGCAAAGTGGGCGGCCTCTGTGGGCTCCCAATTTGGATCATTTTCATGCTCAGTCATCTCCTTTAAGCCTTGAAATAAAAATAGGCAACGTTGTATATAGGCATTTAGCTCATGCAGCTCAATCACGGACCACACTGTCATCTCATAAGGTGAAACACCTTCCTCAGTCACTATGTGACATTTACAGGTTGCAAAATAAAGCACAGACATGTTTGCTTATTCTATTTAAACAACGATTTAACAGTATTAAATGGGACTGTTTAGTGCATGGGACACAATATAATCATTTATTGTTGAAGGGACAAATGTCAAAAGGGGTTCTAACAGGTCCACTTTATTGCGTGCTCATAAATTATTGTTATCTGGGTCACTCACCCAATGTGCTTTATTGTTTGAAATTATTAATTATGTCACGCTTATTAGTGGCTCATATTTATTTAAGGCCTATGTTTGAACTTGACAACAAAGGCAGAGCATCATTTCATCCTTTCAGGGTGAAACACTCCACTTTCTCTGTGTCATGGCAGCTCAGAAAACTTCATGAACTTTACTTATTTAAAGATATGGATTAAAATCAATTGTGTTATCAGTATAAAATGTTTAAGATTTAATTAAATTGTTTTCAATTGACTTACAGCAGCTTACTCTGATCTAGGAACACTCTCTTATGCTCCTCAAAAACTGAAGTTACTCAGTCTTAAATGCTTTTTACATTACATAAATCAACTGTGATTAACAAATAACGTTCTAGTGGTTCCCACTTGGTTTAAAACATTCAAAAGCCTTCTAGGGACCTATTCTGATCATAACCTATGTGTTTGTAAGCTTGTTTGCATTTAACCCTCTGCACTCAAAGCATTTATTACACTTTATCAATCCGGACAGTCACGCCGAACGAAGCTTCTGACCTTCAAAGGCCGAGTGCCAACTCATTATAAGCACATTTGCAAGGTGTGTCTGAAAATTATTTAAACCACTCTTTTTAAATCAAAAACTATTGACATTGTTATAACATCAAAACCAGCAGCATATTTACAAACTTTCAGCAATAAAAGGCCTTCTGCTTCTAAGGCTCACACACACTCTGGGCAGGAAGTGAAAAGCTCTGTTCTCCTCCCAGCCACACACTCATTTGCATGTTCACACCGTCTAAAAATAGCTCTCAGCGCTGCAGCTGCGCTCTCATCACACACAGGGTCACACAAAGCTCAGACAAAACTCTATTTTATATCACAAAGACGTCTTATATTTACAACCACTGACAGACATGACAAATTCAGCACCTAACAAATTTCGACAAATTTAAATTAACGGGTCCAACCGAAGAAAGTTTCACTTTTTTGTAATCAATCAAACAGTATCTGTCACTTCTGGGAACAGTTTCTGACCTAACTTCTAAATCCCTAACTCAATTTAACTTTGTCCAAACAAGCACATGACACCGTTTCAAACGATGAGGAGTCTCGGTAACTCCTAGCTTATTTCGGGATGCCCTGTACCCCACAGTTAAACCAAAACTGAACTACCCCTGTTCGCCGACAGGTCAAGACCGCGCGTCCACGGCCAGGAGGGGGCGTAACCCCCGGGCTATGTGCTTCTTAGCAGACTTCTGGGCTGCCGTCCTATAATAATTTTAACCTAACCGATTTTGTAAAATTTTACCATAACGGGTCCTACCGAAGAAAGATAACTTTTTTACGACCAATTAAACAGTCTCTGTTACTTCTGGGAACAGTTTCTGTCCTAATTTGTAAAACTATTAAACAGTATCTGTTACTTCTGGAACAGTTTCTGTCCTAATTTCCCTACCAAACTACCTGAGCCTTCAGCTCAATATCCAGGGACTCAAACCCAACATTCTCTGTTACTTCTGGAACAGTTTCATATTTCTTCAACTTCATTAAATACTCTTAAACAACTTTAACTGCATAACACACGGTGATTCTCATCAAAATCAAAACAGACACCCACCAGCAACGTCAGTGAGCAAACTTTTAATTTAATGCAGCCCAATTTGGCACAATTTGGGAATCAACTCAACAGGCAGTGCCTTACCTTTTAGATGCACCCGGGAAGCTCACTCACATCAGATCCCTGGTCCGTGCCTGTCCGCTCGACAACCTCAGACCGTCCACACCTCGCACGTCCACCCCAATACCACAGGACGAGCCCCCAAAATGTTATGGTTCAAAAATATTGGAGATGGACACCAGAGGAAAAACCCACAATAACAACACTGGTCCGGTCGGGTTGAGTCAAACGATGATTTAATGATCACACACGTGGGAGATGGACACTGTATGCAGACAGTCTCAGATCTCATCTCAAAAAACACATTTCCATAGTTTTATGAAATCAGGGTATTAGAACGCCCCCTCATGCGTAGTGACAGGTGTAATACAATCAATGTTGACACTTTTATTTAACACAAAGAATAACATTGTCTCCTTCCCGAGGGCAGATGCTAACTGCCCCCCTTCTCCTGGAACCGTCTGTACCCTGCTGAGACACAACATGGCAGCTACAAGGACTCTTTCATTTATTAAGACCATCAGTGTGTATTGCTCTAAATCAAGTATATAATATTAAATGAATATTGCTGGATCAGCTACTTCTACTTAAAACATATTAAAACATGACTAAGCACAAAATCACCAAGAATGACATCTTATAAGTGCTGTGTAAGCGCGTGCGGCCTTCCAAGCTCAAAGCCTTTGCCCTCCATAGATCAGCCAGACTCGCGCTGGCTGTAGCTTTTAACCTTTAATTACCTTGAGCACAACTCTAGAATGAGCAACAAACTGCAATGTGTATGGAATGATCATGGTTACATCTGCAATGGAAAATCATGTTATTATTCTGATACCTGTAAGAAAGATCAAATTAAAGTTATCACCATCACTGTAATGCAAAGAATAATATAAGATCAAAAACTTCAATTTATGCTTAATGCAAAGCTGGTTATATACTTCTAATGAACTAATAATGACATATTAAAATATTAAATGATAATGAGAAAAACATCCCCTCCTAATTCTACACAGGCCAGCAGCATCATCTCCCACATCAAGACATCACGAAGCCTCCACATCATGTGTCACATCCCAGTCTTCTGCTGGATCACTGCTACAGTTCTGGAGGATGTGCTGGAAACCAGAGAGGGAGGACAGCTGCCCAACACCCTGACTGAGATGTACATCCACTTCCTGGTGGTTCAGGCCAAAGTGAAGAAGGTCAAGTATGATGGAGGAGCTGAGACAGATCCACACTGGAGTCCTGAGAGCAGGAAGATGATGGAGTCTCTGGGAAAACTGGCTTTTGATCAGCTGCAGAAAGGAAACCTGATCTTCTATGAATCAGACCTGACAGAGTGTGGCATCGATATCAGAGCAGCCTCAGTGTACTCAGGAGTGTTCACACAGATCTTTAAAGAGGAGAGAGGACTGTACCAGGACAAGGTGTTCTGCTTCATCCATCTGAGTGTTCAGGAGTTTCTGGCTGCTCTTCATGTCCATCGGACCTTCATCAACTCTGGGCTCAATCTGCTGGAAGAACAAACAACCCCCAAGAAGTCTAACACAGGAGAATCTGCAGAGAAACACTTCTACCAGAGTGCTGTGAACAAGGCCTTACAGAGTCCAAATGGACACCTGGACTTGTTCCTCCGCTTCCTCCTGGGTCTTTCATTGCAGACCAATCAGACTCTCCTACGAGGTCTGCTGACACAGACAGGAAGTAGCTCACAGACCAATCAGAAAACAGTCCAGTACATCAAGAAGAAGCTCAGTGAGAATCTGTCTGCAGAGAAAAGCATCAATCTGATCCACTGTCTGAATGAACTGAATGATCGTTCTCTAGTGGAGGAGATCCAACAGTCCCTGAGATCAGGAAGTCTCTCCACAGATAAACTGTCTCCTGCTCAGTGGTCAGCTCTGGTCTTCATCTTACTGTCATCAGAAGAAGATCTGGATGTGTTTGACCTGAAGAAATACTCTGCTTCAGAGGAGGCTCTTCTGAGGCTGCTGCCAGTGGTCAAAGCCTCCAACAAAGCTCTGTAAGTAAACATGAACTCATCGCTTCATTCTTAAAATCATGGGAAATAAATCAGAGGTGCTCAGTTCAAAGAACACTACCACTTTAGAAAAATTAAAAAATAGTCACTAAAATAGTCATGATACTTTAAATATTTCTCTCCAGCAGGACATGTCAGCATTTCTGAAATATTTTTGTCTTCAACTCGAATCAAAGCACAATCCAGATCCAGCCTATAAGAACATGAGCTCTGATCCTTCAGCCCCTCTGACAGGTTTATTATCCTCAAGTTGTTCACTTGTCTCCAACAACCAGGAGTCTAGCTCTGTTTTTTAAAGCAAATACTTGAGCTACCAGACTGCACCTACATCGTTTTCAGATGTTCTTATTTTAAGGTCTGGTTTGTGTCTCATCTTTATTGCAATCCCCCATGTCTCTCTGTTTTTCAAATATAAATCTGTTACCTCGGTGTGGCCAGAACAACATGGTGAACCCAAAATACAGACAAAGGTGAAGGAACTGAATATTACTAGACGTGAAGGCTTTATTTACACACAGGAACTTGACACTTGGAATTTTTTAACATGAACTGTGAACTATGGCGGAAGTCAAGCACTTGAAGCTGTGAGCATGAAGTGGGCTCTGTGGTAGGTTTCCGGAAATGGGTCTTGGTTGATGGTAATCTGAGTCACTGTAACAGAGGTAGAGCAGCATCAGAAAGATCACTGGTGGAGGTTACAGTAAGTGAACGAGGTTATCTTCAATGTCTTATTTGGGGTTTCTGTAGCTCAGGAGGTAAAGCTGGTCTGATCTGACCTACTGATCGGAAGGTTGGTGGTTCGATCCCTGGCTCCTCCAGTCTGCATGTCAAGTATCCTTGGGCAAGATACTAACCCCAACTTGCTCTCCGATGCATCCATCAGAGTATGAATGTGCGTGAATGTACTTAGAAAGCACTAAGTTCAGATAAAGTGTTTGTGAGAATGGGTGTGATTGGGTGGATGTGGCATGTTGTATAGAGCGCTGTGAGTACTCCGTGAGAGTAGAAAAACGCTATATAAGAATCAGTCCATTTACCATTTACTTGTCAGCAGTCGGAAAGCAACTTGGGGAAGGCAGGTGGTGAGGTCTGGGTGAGTACTTGTTAGCTTTGAATCCAGGCCAAGTGGTCCAGTAAGTCTAAGAGACGAAAGGCATTAATGTGGCTGTGAGTGAATCAAGAAGACCAGCATCCAGGAAAACGTGACTGAACTGCAAGGGTGAGTAGATGATCCGAGGATTAGGAGGTTAGCAGAGTTATTGGGAGTGCTGATGTTATATTCAGCCTAGTGGATTACTGTCAGGTATGGACAGTGGACAGGCTGACCAGGCTTCACCCAAAGGCAGAAACCAGAGTCTAGTGGGAAACCACCGCCGCTCACACAGACCATGACAGCAGCATGACCCCCCCCCAAAGCATTCTCTTTCACTTGGCATCATTTACCTCTCCCTTCTCCAATTTCTGATGTGTCCACCTTTGCAATGATAACTGTGATCAGGGTGAACCAAAAAGGTGCCGTGGTGAACAGATACTTCAGTTTGGTGAATGCAGTTTCAGCTTTGGGGGACCAGATGCATGTTGAGACTTGAGTGGTGCAGCTACCTGACTATAGTTGAAAATGAACAGTCTATAAAAATTTGCTATTCCCAAAACCCATTGGAGATGCTTCTTGAATCTACAATGGGTACAAGGGGTAGGCCACTCTGTTAAAGCTTTCACTTTTGCCAGATCCGTCTTCACCTGCCCCCGTGCCAAAATGTAACTGAAAAAAGTTATTGATGAGGAATGGAATTCACACTTTTTTGCTTTGACATAAGGTTTATTCTCCAGCAAACGTTGGAAAAATAGCATGGACATGAGACTGATGTTCCTCACAGGTTTTGGGAAAAATTAGGATATCATTCAGATACACCAATACGAACCTGTCAAGGAATTCCCGGAGGACATCGTTAACTAATCTTGAAACATTGCGGGAGCATTAGTTAACCCAGGCGGCATGACCAAATACTCGTAGTCCCCCAATGGCATGTTTAAAACGGTCTTCCACTTGTCTCCCTGATTGATCTGGAAAAAGTGGTAAGCGTTGCGGATGTGGGGTTTTGTAAACCCAGTGGCACTGTGAAATGGCCTGAAAGCAGAGCTAATGAGGTAATAGGTACTTATTCTTGATGGTAATATCACTGAGGCCCCTGAAGTAAATGCATGGCCAGAGAGAGCCATCCTTTTTCCCCACAAAAAAGAAGTTCCAACTTGAGATGACAATCGTTGGATTATGCCTGCACCGAGGGATTCCTTAATGTACTTTTCCATAGCCGCACACTCAGGTCTAAGCAGGTTATACAGCCAGCTAGAAGGCCGGGTGGAGCCAGAGAGTAGTTCTATGGTGCTGTCCTGTGGTTTGTGAGGTGGCAGTGAAAGCGCTTTACTTTTGCTAAATACTTCCTGAAGATCATGACATTTGGTGGGGACAGAGGAGAGATCTAAAACAGTCTCAGTGTTGGTTGATGGTTCCACAGGTTCCGGTGGACGGGCAGAAACAAGGCAATTTGAATGACAGAACAGACTCTAACTGATTACCCTCTGACCTGACCAGTCTAAGTGGGGGTTATGTAATTCTAGCCAAGGAAACCCGAGTATGAGTGGTTTGTGAGGTGCATGAAAAGCAAAAAAGGTAAGTGTTTTCTTGTGATTGCCAGGGGTGACAGGCTCTGTGCGCTGAGTTATGTGAGGGGACACTCGGTTATTTAATGACTTAGTGGGAATGGGCGGATTAAGGGGGCATAGAGGGATGTTTAACTGTCTCGCTAACTCAGACTCCATGAGGTTCTAATTGAACAAGAGCCTGAAAGGTCTGGTTAACTAGAACAGAGAGTTGGAGTTGCAATCTGGGTTTTTATGTTTGTGTGAGTATCCTCCACCCTTATCCCTGAACTTTCCAGTGGGCAGACCCTGGTGTGGAATCGAAAACAGACAGGTTCATCACGAGAAGCAAGCTGATCTTTCATGGTTTGATTTAATGACTGAAAAACATACAGCGGACGGTGGTTAGCACTGTTGCCGCACAGCAAGAAGGTCCTGAGCAAAAGTCTTTACAAACTCAACCAGGAAATCATCATGCGAGCAGAAAGAAAGAGGATGAGCAGATAGGTAAGCAAGAGAAACCCGCCAGCGTCCCAGGTTTCCAGAGAAGGTTCAGGTTCTAGGTACCTGAAATGGGATGTAATTCAATTCAATTCAATTTTATTTATATAGCACCAAATCACAACAGTCACCTCAATGCGCTTTATAATGTACAGTAGATCATACAGTAATAGATACAGAGAAAAACCCAACAATCATATGACCCCCTATGAGCAAACACTTTGGCGACAGTGGGAAGGAAAAACTCCGTTTTAACAGGAAGAAATTTTTGGTGTCAAAGTCAAAGCACAGATCCATCCAGTCTCTGTATTTCAGCTTATTTCCTTTATACACACATTTAACAGGAACAGTTTCAGACAGCTAGTGTTTACCTGACATTACCTGCGTACCTCACAGTTTGCAGGTAATGGGCATAATAATTACTGAACAGAGACATCCTGCTGTGAACTTTGTTGCTGTGGATCTAAAATGTAAAAATACATCTGAGAAGATTTCTAATCATGATTTTATGAGCCCCCAAAGTTTGATTCTGTTCATCTGGACGTAGCGCTCTCAGCGGGAGAAACATTTTGTCACTCATCAAGATGACTTCTTCAGGCTCAGCTGACTGCAGCTTTCCCCAATCTTATAAAGAGTACATCTGCATAATGACTCAAACCTAATGGTCAAGGAACTGACCTCCCAGCCTTATTGTTCCTTCAGTGGGCTGGTTTCAGTCATTATGCAAATGTACTTTTTATAGGGTTGGAAACCAGAAGTCAGCTGAGACTGACGAAGTCACCTGGATGAGTGACGAAATGTTTCTCCCACTGAAAGCGCTACGTCCAGATGAACAGAATCAACTTTTAGGATTTACTAACCTGGATGATTGAGCATGGATCAAGACGGGTTTTTATGAGGTATACAGTTTCTTATAATTTCTAAACCAGAAGGTTGAGGAGATGGAGCTCATGATAACTGGCTACTGCCCTTCAGCGTGCTTTATGAAATCATCCAATCAAAATAAAGTTAGGGAGAGCGGGGCTTTAAAGGGGAATGAGCCAAAGCAGCTTTTAGACAGAAAATGAAACGAGAGTCCAGGATGTGATACATTATTTATAACTACATTTACAGTAATCACACATATTAGAATTAACTTAGATTCAACATATAAAGAGATTTTATTTGATAATAAATATTATTGTTTTGTTGTTCTTGTTATTTTTTTCAGGCTGAGCAGCTGTAACCTGTCAGAGAAAGACTGTACAGATTTGTTGTCAGTGGTCAGCTCCCAGTCCTGTAGTCTGAGAGAGCTGGACTTGAGTACCGACAGCCTGAAGGCTTCAGCAGTAAAGCTTCTGTCTGCTGCAGTGGAGAGTCCACACGCCAAACTGAATATTCTGAGGTCTGACCGATTTGTATTCTTTTTTCTTTTGTTTGTTTGTTTTGTTTTGTTTTTAACTGAGAAAATAAATCCAGCAATTTAAACAGTAGAGGTAAACTTGATCAATTTACTGTTGTTTCGTACCACATCTGCTCAGCATAAAACAACAAGGATTCTTAAAATATAAGATTAGTTATTGCACCCTGATTACACTTTAACATCAGTCTTTGTTCATGTTTTCATTTTCAGACTCAACGTCTGTGAACTTCTAGCGGAAAACTGTGAAGCTGTGTCCTCAATGCTCAGCTCTCAGTCCTCTACTCTGACAGAGCTGGACCTGAGTATCAAAAATGTGCAGGATTCAGGAGTGAAGATTCTGTCTGCTGGACTACAAAGTTTAAACTGTAAACTAAATACTCTGAGGTCAGATCAATTGACATGTTGTTTTTTTTAAATGAACCAATTAAACATTTTATTCAAGGCTTCCGGTTCCGGCGCTCGTGGGGATGGACACCTAGTACGAGAGCTCTCGACTGAAACTTATTAAAACTGCCCCAAGTAAATTAATACACTATCTAAGTGCACATAAAGAGGAAAAAGGGGTTTAAATGATGTCCAGAAAGAACAAAATAGCTAAGAAGTTAACGTTTGAAAACGTGGAAGATGGCAATGTGCAGCTAACAGAAGGGGCTAACGTTAGCCCCTATAGGGCTAGCCGAGGCCACTCTCCCACTCCTAGCCGCGAGGATTCTGGGACAGAAGATGAGGTTGACCCAGCAAGTTTGACGCTGATACTGAAAGAACTGAGAGGCGTTGGGAAAGAGGTGAAAGAATTTCGAAAAGACACGAAAGCGCAACTGGTGGAAATAAGGGGTGAGTTGGATAAAGCCAATGCGCGGCTTAATGATGTGGAAACCAGGGTTGCAGAACACAAAGATAAGCTCCAGAACACAGACGAGATTTTGTCTGAGATACTAACAATGCAATTCAATGTTATTTATATAGCGCCAAATCACAACAAAAGTCACCTCAAGGCACTTCATAAATACAGAGAAAAACCCAACAATCATATGACCCCCTATGAACAAGCACTTTGGCGACAGTGGGAAGGAAAAACTCCCTTTTAACAGAAAGAAACCTCTGGCAGAACCAGGCTCAGGGAGGGGCGGGGCCATTTGCTGTGATTGGTTGGAGTGAGAGAAGGAAGACAGGATAAAGACATGCTGTGGAAGAGAGACAGAGGTTAATAACACATATGATTGAATGCAGAGAGGTCTGTTAACACATAGTGAGTGAGAAAGGTGACTGGAAAGGAAAAACTCAATGCATCATGGGAATCCCCGGCAGCCTACGTCTATTGCAGCATAACTAAGGGAGGATTCAGGGTCACCTGGTCCAGTCCTAACTATATGCTTTAGCAAAAAGGAAAGTTTGAAGCTGATCTTCAAAGTAGAGAGGGCGTCTGTCTCCTGAACTCAAACTGGGAGCTGCTTCCACACCCAGTCCAACATAGCCAGGCTTTCTTTGCTGCTTTGACAAAACCTCAAATCCCAGTCAGAGATGATGAGCATCATCACAGTGATGATCATTTCTCTGTTAACCCAGGCTTTCTGCTTCAGGATCTGTGCACGCTCACAGAACAAGGAGACCTTTAAACATCATTTCACTAAATAGATGGACTGAGCTCAGCCTACAGATGAACTGGTGCCAGAGATCATAAAGAACATCAAACAGTCAAATTCAACACTTTTAATGGAAATATGAGATTAATCTTGAAAGTAGAGATAGTATCTGTCTCCTGAATCCAAACTGGAAGCTGGTTCCACAGAAGAGGGGCCTGAAAACTGAAGGCTCTGCCTCCCATTCTACTTTCAAATACTCTAGGAACAACAAGTAGGCCTGCAGTGTGAGAGCGAAGTGCTCTAATGGGGTGATATGGTACTACAAGGTCATTAAGATAAGATGGGGCCTGATTATTTAAGATCTTGTATGTGAGGAGCAGGATTTTGAATTCAATTCTGGATTTAACAGGAAGCCAATGAAGGGAAGCCAATACAGGAGAAATCTGCTCTCTCTTTCTAGTCCCTGTCAGTACTCTTGCTGCAGCATTTTGGATTAACTGAAGGCTTTTCAGGGAGTTTTTTGGACATCCTGATAATAACGAATTACAATAGTCCAGCCTGGAAGTAATAAATGCATGAACTAGTTTTTCAGCGTCACTCTGAGACAGGATATTTCTAACTTTAGAGATGTTGCGCAAATGGAAGAAAGCATGCAGGAAAAGTTTCAAACAAAACTAACATCACTGGAGGCTTACTCGAGGAGGGAGTCGCTCTGACTGTACAGGGTGCCGGAGGGAGAAGAATCGGGAGCTCCATCTATGGCCCACTTTGTGGAGAAGCTACTCCGGGAGAATCTCGCCATCCCACCATCAACACCGTTACAAATTCAGAGAGCACACAGAGCGTTATCATTACTCCCTCCGGACGGCTCCCAACCCAGATCGATCCTGGTAAAATTCCTGTGCTTCACGGTTAAAGAAGAAGTGCTGAGGCTTGCTTGGCAAAAGAAAGGTTTTATGCTGAATTCCAGCAAGATCAACCTCGACCACGATTACCCCCCTGAGATCATGGCTATGAGGAAGGAGTATGCAGAGGCACGAAAGGTCCTAAAAGAGAAGAATGTACGGTTTAGGACCCTCTACTCAGCGCGCCTTAAGGTTTTTTTCGAAGAAGGAGTGAAAACCTACAACACGGTGGAGGAGGCAACGGCTGACCTGGCGAGTCGGGGCCTGCCGGTAAAGGTGATTACACCACCGGCAACCCCCAGAGAAAAACTACAAAGATGCCCGCTGTGGCGGGGAGTTGGTGGTCGGCGTCCGCGTCAGATCCGAGGAGCTGCGGGATATAGAGAGAAGCTGCAAGTATACAGACGTGAAGAGAACGAATTTAATGTTATGTATTAGCTATGGACAACATGGTGAAATATGGTTACTGTCGAGCTAAAATGGGTGGGGCTTCTCGTGCTGTGAGTGACGTCGCAGTGGAAAGCCCCCTAACTCAGGGAGTAATAAGGGGTTTCCCTTCAAGTTGTGAGGGTGTCAGTGGAAGTGCTCCACTGTCAGAAGCCAGCTTAGGAGCTTTCAAGCTCCAGTTATGTTCAAATGTTTTCAGTTCATTCCTAACTTTTTTCACTTGTTACTGTTTTAAGAGGGGGTTGCCTGCTGCTATTGAGTTTATGCGCTGTGGTAACTTAATATATCTTTATGGGAAGTGAGTCAGTGAAAGTAATCTCTTTTAATGTTAACGGGGTTCTGAACGTGATTAAGATGAATAAGATACTGTCCAAACTAAGGAAGGAGAAGGCCCAGATTGCATTCCTTCAGGAGACACACATGAACCAAGTAGATCACTTGAGATTGAAAAGAAAGGGTTTTAAATATGTATTCTCCTCTTCCGTTAAGTCCAAACACAAGAGGGGTGTGGCTACACTTATCTCTGGTACACTTAACTATGAACATATCTAAGAACTCTGTGACGAGGAAGGCAGATTGGTTAGAATAACAGAAAGGATAGAGGGGTCTGAAATCACAATTTTAAATGTTTATGCTCCCCCCGGGAGCGATTGGCTATTCTATAGGAATAGGTTTGATTTATTGGTGGATTCTCAGGGGATAGTTGTCTGTGGGGGGGTTTTAACTTTAGACTTGACCCTAAACTAGACTCCTCCTCCCCAACCAACCAGGTAACAGCACTTACTAGAAAAGTCAATTCCTATATGGTAGAGATGGGGATAATAGATGTATGGAGGGACCGCTACGCATCTACCAGAAATTTCACTCATTACTCTGGTTCCTTTAAAGTGTATGCAAGGCTGGACTACTTTTTTATGTTTAAAGTTGATAGGTTTAGGGTCAAAGACTGTGACATATTAACAAGAGATCTATCTGACCACAGTCCTATCTCTCTATCTTTGCAGGTGGCTAGGAAAAAATGTACCACACTGTGGAAATTGTTATCGCACCTTAATGATCCTGCCATAGTTTCCAAATTAAAGGTAGACATTAAAGAATTTCTAGATGTTAATGACACAGGAGAGGTATCTCCAGCTATTCTTTGGGATACGCTCAAAGCGGTAATGAGAGGTACATTAATTTCTATCGCCTCCCACTTAAAGAGAATCAAAGGGCAAAAATTAGCAGAACTACAGGCAAATTTAAAGTTGAAAGAATAGGAAGACATAAACACCGCAAATCCTACTGTGAAGCAGGATATCAGGAAAATACAGGATGAAATTAATGATATTTACACCCAGGAGGCCCAAAATAACTTAATTTTTTTGAGGCAAAAATACTATGAGACAGGAGGGAAATCTGCAAAATATCTGGCACATAAATAACGCAAACAACTAGAGGAAAGTACGATATACCAAATCAAGGACCCCAAGACTAATATTCTGGAATCAAAATTAGAAGACATTCAGAAATGTTTTGAGACCTTCTTTAGGGAGCTGTACTCACAGCCCAATGCTACGGAGGAGAATTGTACTGATGCCTTTCTTAGCTCTCTAGAATTACCTTCACTCCCGTCTCTCAAAAATGAGCTTCTAACACATCCCATTTTAGTGGAAGAAATTAATGCTTTTTCCAGATTAAAACCAGGTAAGGCAGTTGGGCCGGACGGGTTCAGTTCTCAGTGGTATCGCACCCTGAGGGCAGATCTAGTCCCCACATTGCTGAAGTCATTTAACTACATCCTACAGGAGGGAGAAATCCCACCCTCCTGGAGGGAGGCAACTATTTCAATTATCCCAAAAGAGGGGAAAGATAAACGAGAATGTGGAAACTATCGACCAATCAGTGTCCTTAACTTGGATTACAAACTGTTTACTTCTATTCTTGCTCGTAGACTGGAGAAGTTTTTACCTGACCTCATCGATTTAGATCAGACTGGTTTCATTCACTATAGACAAACAACTGACAACATTAGGAGAATATTACACATCTCTACTCAAATTTACAGTAAATCGGGATAATGAGAAAATTAAGTACCTGGGAATATATTTGACTGCGGACCTCTCGCTGCTCTTTCAGGCAAACTACGAGCCAATATCTGCAAGTATAAAAGCTGATTTGCACAGATGGAATCTGGTCCCCTTTATGCGTCTCAGCTCCCGGGTAACCGCAATCAAGATGGACACGCTCCCCAGACTGCTTTATCTTTTTAGAAACTTGCCAATAGAAGTGAGCGATTACCAATTTATTGAGTGGGACAAATGGATCTCCAGATTTATCTGGCAGGGCCGAAAGCCAAGGATTAAATATGCTACCCTCCAGCTCCCCAAGGAAAAGGGAGGACTGGGTCTCCCCTGCCTCAGGAATTACTATTATGTCGCTCAAATAACCCCCCTCTTATATTGGTGTAACAAAACATACACGGCTAGGTGGAAGGAACTGGAGTCCAGCCTGTTGGACCGATTCCCCCTACAAGCTGTAATGGCAGATAAGGGTCTAATGTGCCGGCTGGAAAAGCTGGGGAACCCCTGGTTAACCCACACCCTCCAAGTTTGGCAGAAGGTAATCAACATCTGTGGGATACACAAAATGCTAAAAATCTTCAGGTGGGTTGCTTTCGACTCGGATTTTATTCCAAACAGACACGACTCTAACTTTGAAGCATGGATATCCTATGGCCTTACGACATTCCTCTCTCTTACTCATAGAAATATTGTGCTCAGATTTGAGGCCTTACGGGACGATCACAACCTGACAAAATACAACTTTCATAGAAACTTACAGCTGAGATCATATATTGATCATGAATGCAAACTGTCCGACTTCAATGATGCTGAGTCGCATTTTTTCCTCATCCTGAAAAATGCCACAACCATGACCCCTACTAAATCTATTTCTAAACTATACAAAGCCCTCTCTAGTGCCAGCAAGGATAATACTTTATACACTAAGGATAAATGGGAAAGGGAATCAGGGATTGCTATTTCTGTGGGGAAGTGGGAAAATGTTTTGTACTGCCAGTGGTCCACGTCCAGTTCTATGAGCTGGAAGGAACATGGCTGGAAGAATATTATTAGGTACTTCAAGACTCCATATCAGGAGAGGTACAAAGGGGCTTATATGCAATGCTGGAGACAATGCGGCTCGACTGTTGCTAACCATTTTCATGTCTTTTGGGACTGTCCCAAGTTAAAAAACGTTCAGGTCTCCTTAAGTGCAGTCTTTAACGTTCAAATACCTTTAGATTTTAAGGTTTTATACATGGGTTTGGTCCCCTTTCTGGAATGTAGGAGTGAGATTAAGTTGGTGCAATTACTCTTGGTGGCAAGTAAAAAAACAATTACTAGAAGATGGTTAAGCCCAGCCCAGCCTACCCTAGACGACTGGTTTGGGATCATTTTAGAGATATTTAGGATGGAAAAACTTACATATCTGTTAAGAAATCAAAAAGCCAAAATCTACCAAAGTTGGAACAATTGGATCCAATTCATCACCCCCACGAGGGCTGACTTCACTTGATCTCACTATTACTTGGTTGTTTTTTGTTTGTTTGTTTTTTACATTTACTTCTATTACTATTGCTTGTTTATTTACTTATTTCTTCACAATGATTGCAGCATGGGCACCCCTCCCAGTTTGTGTTTATAGTTCCATGTAATGTGTTCTATATATCTCCTTTGGGAGAGCATGCGAGCAACTGTCCTAGTAATAGCTAGTGGAGGTTAATATGCACCCGCTGATCACTTTGTTTATCATTTGCTCTCCTGGACTTAATCTAAAACCTGGAAGGACTTTGTTCCCATGTTATTCATATACTGCTATGCAGATGGTTTTTTCTTGTCCAATCCAAATAAAGATATAATTAAAAAAAACATTTTATTCAAGTTCATCCATATGATGTTGTATCTTAGTATGTTAAGGTTTCATCAAAAATAAAAAGATGGCATGTAATATAATAACAAACTTTACATAAGTATTATAGATTATCTTTTGTTTTTCAGACTGGGTGGCTGTAACCTGTCAGAGAGAAGCTGTGAAGCTCTGTGCTCAGTCCTCAGCTCCCAGTCCTCCAGTCTGAGAGAGCTGGACCTGAGTAACTCTGACCTGCAGGATTCAGGAGTGAAGCTTCTGTCTGGTGGACTAAAGAGTTCACAGTGTGCAGTGGAAACTCTCAGGTCAGGATTCAAACGTTAACACATATGATCATTTAAAATGTGAATTATATTATTGATTGACTTATCTATAGAGCTTTTAGCTAAACTTATATTTATATTTGAGTGGATTATTAGACTGAATTACTGTGTAAAATTTGTCACAGTCATACGATTTTGTTTATTTATTTATTTTTTTAATTCATGTACTGGCCATTTTACATAAATTTGGCTAATCTTCTACAATATATACATTTGATTTCGTTAGGAACAAAATGTTCAAATTACATATTTTGCTGGATATTGGGTATTAATGAAATTATGTCTTTAATGACACCACGTTTCCATATGTAGGAGGTTACTGGTGGTATTGTTTCAGTGTCTGAGTTTTCCTTGCAAAGAAACATCTGGAATTTAACAATACATGTTTTAAAGCTGTTTTCTCCAAAGGGATTTGTATTAGTGATGGTAAATTTGATTCTTTTTACCGAATCGAGTTTAAATGAGTCACTCACCAAAATGAATCGGGTTTTTTTTTAATCATTTGAGTCTCTGAGTCAGTTGCCCAGAGAGTGCCAAAAATGTACTTTTTCTCTCAAACTTAATTTGTTTTTATTTTCATGTAAATCCTACTGCTACGATGAGTGACTGAAAAATAAAAACAACTATTTTATAGAGCAAAAAAGAATAAGATTTCTAAATTGGACATTTATTTTTGTTTATGTTATTAGTATTTCCTCTTTATCATCTTTGCACAAAAACAAAGTGTAGACTGAATGTTATATTGCATCAGTCAGACTATCAGGCTTCATCTCAGATGAAGGAGTGACTCTTCCGTGGTAATAAACTGTGAGTTTCAGCAGCTGAGAGGCAGGAGGGAAGGGTGAGTGAGTGGTCTTGATGCATTCTCAGTCTAGACTAGACTAGAAAGAGGGGCGCTGCTCTTGTGGCGACCAGCAGGTTGTCGCTCTCTGTCAGTGTCAGTGTTTTAACTTATTTTATTTCATTCTTTTATTCCTTTATATATATATTTTTTTGCCTGAGGAAATTCTATAGCATCGGCTTGTGCTTTGTGGAACTTCTTTTAACGAAGATGGGTTTTTTATTTCGCATGGTTTTATTGGCAATCCTGACGGTTGTTTGGAGTCATTCCTTTACCATCAATAATCCTGGCTAATGTGCAGTCTCTGAGGAGTAAATTGGATGAACTGCATTTGAATGTCGCACACTTGCGTGGCTACAGGGATACATGTCTAATGGCATTCACAGAGACTTGGCTCAAGGACTCTGACCCTGATTGTTCTCTGGAACTAAATGGCTTCGGGTTTCCCATACGTTTGGATCGAGACCCCGGAGCTACCCAGAAATCTCAAGGAGGAGTGTGTTTGTATATAAATCAGAAATGGTGTAAAAATGTGACCGTTCGTAGACAAGTGTGTCTGCCTGACATTGAGCTCCTCTCTGTGTCTTTGAGGCCGTTTTATCTGCCGAGGGAATTCCCACAGATCAACGTCACCGTTGTTTACATCCACCCTAAAGCGAATCCTAAGAATGCGACTGACACCATCTCCATTTTTTTCCTAATAACAAACCATGGTCTTCAAAAGGTCTTATGAGGCTGATTCATGAAAGGAAAAAAGCTTTTATTGAAGGGAATATCTTGAAAGTTAGAGAAATTAGGAAGGAGATCAGATCAGAAATTAAAAAAGCCAAAGTAAAATACAAGGATAAGGTAGAGGCGGAGATGGGTAGCAATAACTTAAGGGTGGCCTGGGCAGGCATGAAACACATGACTGGTCACTGTTACAGTGACTGTAATAAGATAAGTCTTCCTGGTTTTAGTTCAGACTCTCAGTTAGCAAGTAGAGAAGCTTATAGACCCTCTACAATTTGCATACAGGCCTCGTAGACGTGTTGATGATGCAGTGGTCACGCTGTTGAACTTCCTTTATCGCCATCTTGATGGCGCCAAAGCTCATGCTCAGCTCTTATTTATTGATTTTTCTTCAGCTTTTAATACTATCCAGCCACATCTTTTAGCTGATAAACTTCTTAACCAGTTTACACTTGATCTTAATCTCGTTGGTTGGGTTTTAAACTTTTTAACTGACAGATCTCAGTGTGTGAGAGTGAACGGCTGTTTTTCCAAACAGCTGAACTCTTCCACTGGCTCACCGCAAGGTTGTTGTCTCTCTCCTCTACTGTATATTTTGTACACTAATGACTGTCGCAGTACACAGGCCAACAGGCATTTCATTAAATACGCAGATGACACAGTCATTGTAAGCCTCCTTCATGGTGAAGAGGATTCCCATGGGCCTGTTGTGGATGAGTTTGTTTCGTGGTGTGATCAGTCCTTCTTAATGATCAGCACCTTGAAAACCAAGGACATGGTTATTGACTTCAGGGAGACATCCCCTCATCCTGCGCTAACAGTGGTAAATGTGCAGCCATTGAACTGGTGGACAGTTATAAGTATTTGGGGGTTGTTCTTGATAAAGCTCTGTGCTTTGAGTCACATCTTGCTGCTACAGTGAAAAAGGTTCAACAAAGACTTTTTAAGGAGGTTGAGAGGTTTCAATGTTTCATCTGAAATGATGACTCTATTTTATAAAAGTTTTATTGAATCTGTTTTAACTTTCTGTATCATTGCTTGGTACGGTAATATGTCTCTGAATAATAAGACCAGACTTAACAACCTGGTTAAAGTGGCTGGTAAGATTTCAGGGAGGTCTCAGGTCCAGCTTGTGGACTTTTATAACAGGCAGGTGCTGAGGAAGGCGACCTCTGTCATGTTGTGTTCAGATCATCCTCTCTTTAATGATTTTCAACTGCTTCCATCAGGTCGTCGTTATAAAGTGCCTGCAGTGAAGACAAAGAGACATAGATTGTCTTTTGTACCTACTGCTATTATCATAGTTAATAACACTGAACCATATGTGTTGTTGCCATTGCACATTGTACTTTTTTGATGAAAAATCTAGGTTGTTTTCTCAGGCTTATATTATATTATATTATTTTGGAGTGTGTATGTGATGTGTTGGTTGCCTGTTTGTTTGTTTGTTTGTACGGACATACTGCAAATCAATTTCCCATTAGGGACAATAAAGTTACCAATAACCAATAATCATCCAGGTAAGTAAATCTCCAAAAGTTGATTCTGTTCATCTGGACGTAGCGTTTTGTGGGAGAAATGTTTCATCATCATCCAGGTGACTTCTTCAATCTCGGCTGACTGCAGGTTTCAATCTTATAAACAGTACATTTGCATAATGACTGAAACCAGCCCACTGAAGGAACAATGGGCTGGGAGGTCAGTTCCTTAATCATAATTATGCAAATTCTCATGACCATTGATCAAAGCCCACTGATCAAAGCCCACTGATCAAAGCCCACTGATCAATAGCCATGAGAACCATTCACAGAGAGTTGGGGAATGGCTGCAATCACAGCATTTTAATCATTATTTTAAAGGCTGTAGATTGGAGCCATTGCTCTAACAGTGTACAAATGTAACAGGGCTTGGTGCTGATGCTAACAGTGCTAGCTGCTTGAGCCTTTATTTACACATTATAAGCACATTTCGCTTATTTTAAACAGTATATAAAACAGCTAGTACTGCTGGGACGTTATATTTTCACAAGCTAACATGAGCCAATCAGTGAGATGTCTAGCCATGACAGTTGTATGTTGCTGTGAGAAGAGTCGGGCTACATACAGTGATGATAGTGTTAGCCATGTTAGCATTTAGCTTCTATGTTTTTATAGTTTACACTTCTTGTTTATTGCTAGCTGCTCTGTTTAGTTGCTTTAGGGTTTCTTAGTTTACTTTTCCTGCATTATTTTGGTAGTTATCGTGCTTGGTGTCATAAGTTCAGTTTGACTTCCTCCCCTGACATTGTCTACATTAGTTTCAGCTGTGGAAGGATTTATTGAGTGTTTTCTATTTCTTCCATTTGAACAATAGTGGTGCACTCTATGCTTGTAGCTGCTGTGTGCTACGTTCTTCTGTCAAACAAGATGGCGCCTGTGTTTGGCTTTGCCGCCGCTGCAGCTTGCTGGAGGCAACAATGTAGTTTTTCACTGTCGTCAATCATTTTTTGTAATGTCATTTTTGCTCTTTTGAGTTCTGACTTAATTTCTGCTGCTTTAAATTATGATTGGGAGATACTGTTAACCCTTTAAGGCCGGTCAGAGTGGGAACGCTCAGTTTTGCGTAACTATTTTTAAATGCCTGTAGATCGGCAACCACACAAGCTAGTGCAATAATTTTTATTTTTGCATGTGAAACCGGAGTTGTACTTACATCTTATGTATCCAGCTTATCCTAGGTCACCGTTTCCTTCCACACATAGCTTTGCAAAAGTTGCATGAAAAGCACTTGCAGCAACAAAAAAGTAATATTCCAGAAACACGCTTTGCCAATCCGATCAGATGTTCATAGCACTTCCTACGTTGGAATAGATGTCAGCCCAAACTATCGTATGTCCGCCATTACCTGCCCGAAACCTGAAGTGACGTCGTTTTTGCGAAAATTCTAGTTGTTTGTTTGTTTGTTTGTTTTTACCTTGAAGCCTACACTGGTGTTTTTAAAAGTCATGTTTGAGTTTACCCTTTCAGTATAGTTTCTGGGAGGCTTAGAACTCAAATTACACAGTTGGAAATAGTTTATTTTGATGCACTGAAGTTTTTCTTGCAAATTCACATGGTAGTATTTATTTTAGTTTTTCATGCAGTATATACAATTTGGTGTATCTCAAAAATACAACTATGGATACACTCAAATTACATTTCCTGTGGTTGGAAACTATTTTGTGCAAATTTTTTAGTTCTTCCGTTTTGAGGGATAAACCTCTTAAATTTCTCCAACTACAAATATATGTAAAAATACAAAACAAAACAATTTTCAATTTGTTCTAGTTTATTGCACTTTTTGCTGTATATGTATATATGTATATGTAGTTACTATGGACTGAATGCATACATATTATTCAAATTTGGGCTATAACGGTTGTATTGATGTATAGCAACTTGAACTGCTCCCCAAAATGGCACTACAGCAGTGGTTCCCAAACTTTTTTTGCTGGGCCCCCCTTTGTTTTACACGAAAAACGTTCGCCTCCCCCCCGGCGCGTGAACAGCACGCACACGCACTAACACATCCTCCAACCACACACGCCCATATTTTGCTCCACTGCGGTTTATTTCACACCTCAAACATTTAGTAAACAATTAAGCAAATACAAGTAATCTGCAATAAATTACAGGTAGTAAGAAAATAAACTACTAAATCTTTTACGCTACGTCCGCACCTACACTGGTATTTTTGAAAACGCAGCTGTTTCATCCAAACAGTGTTTCAAATCACCAAAAACTGAGATTTTTTTAAAACTCCTTTTTTGCGGACGAGGAATACAGAGTTCATCTGGCAACGTCAAAGGTTGCGCCTTTTTTCACGTCACGTTATTGTTTATGTGAGATGAATTGCAGAATGGCAGACAGAGACAAAATACTGTTACTCTGAGTATCTGCAGGTTTCACACGCAGTTACTGTCCCTCCATTTACAAAGGCGTCACGGGTAGTTGTTTTTTCTTCTTCTGTAATACTAATCAACATTGCTGTCAATACATTTTCAAAAAATGCCTCTCTGTGCAAAATGGGTTCAAAAACATAAACAGCTGTGGGATCCTGTTTGTCTGTGATTTGAATCGAGGGAACAAATCGTGGCAGGATCAGCCTGATGTTATTTGTATCCCGCTGTAACTTTACTCTATAAAGAGCAAACATCTCCAAAATGTCAGGAGTAGTTAGTCACTACAACAAGTGTTTGTGAACTAAAAATTAAGAATGTGGGATCCTGTTTGTCTGTGATTTGAATCGAGGGAACAAATCGTGGCAGGATCAGCCTGATGTTATTTGTATCCCGCTGTAACTTTACTCTATAAAGAGCAAACATCTCCAACATGTCAGGAGTAGTTAGTCACTACAACAAGTGTTTGTGAACTAAAAATTAAGAATGTGGGATCCTGTTTGTCCATGATTGGAAGAGCCCAGCGCTGCTCCCGACGCAGGGACCTACCTCAGCACCTGTGCAGGTGAAGCCAAAGGGCAGATTTGCTTCACCATATTTTCTAGTCTTTGGCTTAGAATGAAGTTGGTTTGGAAACATATTCAGCGATGCTTCATCTCCTGCTTTGCGTTTCTGTGGGCGCCGTGCTAGCAGTGTTCAAGCGTTTTGTTCCCCTCCCTTTTCATACCGCGCCCCCCCTGCCATGGCTCTGCGCCCCCCCTAGGGGGCGGGCACCACAGTTTGGGAAGGTCTGCACTACAGCATGTAAAAATCTAAAGATAAGCTCTGGCAGACTTGGTTCTATGGTAGGTCTTAAAGGGTTTAACATCAAAGATTCAGTGGAGAGCTACTGTAACAGCTGAACAGAAAAACTCTTCCTCCCCTGGTGTGCTACTCTTCACAACCCGCAGGACTTTCACCCTCAAGAGATGGAAAAGGGGAACGAGGGCCGACGTCCAGGTGAAACTGAGAAGCTACCAGAGGCTAGCTTCTTGGCTGTGGGGAGAATCCTGGTGCCTGCGTCCACTTCCTCTCCTGACATTTAGTTAATATGTTACGCCGGTGACTGGGACCTGGGCTCTGTGGCTCAGAAGCAGTTTTTCTCACGGTGTGTCCGTCAAACGTTCACTGTTTTTATTGATAACAGCTATGTCTGCTCATCGATCATTGCTTCCCCCAGCTCTGGAGTCGTTGCCCTGCCCAGCAGGTCCACAGGTCTGCATTGTCTTTATTTCAAGTGCCGCTGCAGTCAGCTGTTGATTTTGCAGATCGACCGTCATCAACTCGGTTGGCCCCGCTTAACGTTCGCTCCATAACAAACAAATCATTTATTCTAAGCGATCTCTTTATTAAAGAGTCTCTAGATTTCATGTGTCTGACTGAGACGTGGCAGCAAAATAAGAATTATGTCCAATGTTCCCTCTAATGTTTCATGTGTCTGAGCGAACACACAAACTCCCTGAGCGGTCCCTTGGATCACTGGATCACGTTGTCATTAACGTGGCTTCACTCTACATCAACCAAAACACCGGTGTCGGCACATGAGGACGCTGTCATAGCCCGTCAGCGACGTTGATTAGCTGCGTATATACGAATGTGAATCATTGGCTGGACTATGGGATAAGGCAGCATCGTTCTAAATACTGGAGCAGCCAGTCACTGACTAACACTGCAAAGCAGAATTGTTAACGTATTTATTTTAATTTCAATTCAGGTTAGTATTTGGTATTTATTTATTTATTGTCATTGTCAAGAACAATGAAATTGCGTTTGGGGCTTCCATACAACCCAAAAAAAGAGAAGAAAATAATAAATACCCCTTAAAACCCAAGTGTACATATTTAACCCAGTGTGACTCCAATGCAATAAGACAATCCTTAGCAACAACATGAGAACATGACAAGTAATGTTCGTAGAAAATCAGACAAAGACCAGAGAAACATGACAAAGTACAACAATGCAACCCATTCAATATTATTGTACTGTGAGATATGATATCAGATATGATAGTTATCTATTTAAGAAGGAGGGGGGGGCAGGAGGGGGAAGAGAATAAAGATATGATGCACCAATGCAGACCAGTTCATTGCTATTAAGAAGTTGGATATGGTTATTGTCCGTGAGAGGGGGGCAGAGAGTTCAGGAGCCTCACAGCCTGTTAGATATCTTTTTGTGCGCAATGCAGATACTCTGTGTGCAGAGAGCGTGTCAGCGGATTGCGCCCGTGCGCAGCTTAGAGGGAACATTGATTATGTCCACTTGAATGAAATCTGCCCGGCTGGCTGCTCCGTCATCTGAACTCCGCGTCTTTTAGGACGTGGTGGAGGACTCGCTGTTGTTTACCAGGACAGATTCACATGCAGTCTGATGACCTCGGACTCCTTTTCTGCATTTGAGTCACAGATGATGGTCAGTTCTCTAAAAACCAGTTATTGTATTTTATTCTACCTGATGGGGTCTTTCTAACTGAATTTAACGACCTTCTGACATCCATCATTTCATTGGAGAAGGTTGGGAGATTTGAGCCGTCATATTGATGAAGCATCCTGTAACACTGCTGCTGAGCTCATCACTGTCACTGAGTCTTTTAACTTTAGGCAGCATGTTTCTGGCCCCACACATACAAAGGGTCACACACTGGATCTTGTTTTCTCCCTGGGTTTAAATATACATGATGTATGTGTGGAGGATGTCCATGTGAGTGACCATAGCTGCATATTTTTTAACTTGTTATTTTACTTGGATCCTTCATCTCCTAAACTGATGATCCAAAGGCGGATTATAAACCAAGATGCTGCTGGAAGGTTCTCTGCCATGTTTGACCCTCGCATGGCTCGTAGTGACCTCGACTCACGTATTTTATCCTTTAATGATCAATGCAAGTTGTTGGAAAGCCCACTGATAACATGTTTACATGGCTAAAATGTTATGGCTCATTCATTGATAGTATTTTCGCCATAGAAATTGTTATGTCCTATATTGTTGAACCCACCATGTCTATGCTGATGCTCTTTGAACGCACCACATACGTACTCGAGGCCATGCAGTGGCTGCTAGTCTGTGTTCTCAGTATTTTTATGTGTCAGTTCCAGTTTTAGAGCTCTAAAGTGCAGCTATCGTGTTAGGAATATGCACCTGCAACCAGTCATGGTAGATGCTCCTCCTGGAGCCTGTTTTCACTGGGAGGATCTTTGTGTCAAAGGGAGTTCTTCTTCCCACCATCACCAAGTGCTGCTCACAGTGGAGGCGGTTACCTTACACTGTTAAACAGCTTCAGATGACTGTTGTTGTCTGTTGGGTATTGTCACTTATAAATAAAGTTACATTGAATGGATGTATGGATGGATAGATGTTATTGTGACAAAGAGAAAACGATTGTTGACAGATTGATTGTTGTTTTGTGTGTCTGCAGTCTGTCAGGCTGTCTGATCACAGAGGAAGGCTGTACTTCTCTGGCCTCAGCTCTGAGCTCCAACCCCTCCCATCTGAGACAGCTGGACCTGAGCTACAATCATCCAGGCCCCTCAGGAATGAAGCTGCTGTCGGCTGGACTGAAGGATCCAGGCTGGAGACTGGACACTCTCAGGTATGGAGAGAATGTCTGATAGAGGAGGAAGAGCTGGAAACATTTCCTGTGTCCTTCACTCACTTCCTGTTTGTTTCCTGCAGATGAGACATGAACAATCACACATGCAGGAATATTTTCAGGGACAGACACACTAGTCTAGCTGGATAGTTCATGGATATTTATGTAGGGGTCTCCAAGGAGTCTGGTTGCAGGAACATTTAGGTCACAGGTGTACCTGAGATAGATACCAGTGTACCTAATAAAGTGTCAGCCATGTGTATGTTTCCCATGCTGTATGTCCACAGTGACAGAAGGATGAAACAAGGCTGTGAATCATTTCAGTCTGTGTTTGTGACAAAGAGGCAGACAGGAGCAGCTAACATTTGGAAATGGAAGCTTAAATAATGACAAACTCTACATTCACGGCTGAATTAACAATAAATTTGTTCTCAAGTGCACATTTAGCAGCTAATGCTATTACTGTTTTCCCTTGCTTTCTACAACTTGAGCAGCTATTGCTAAGTAGGCCACTTTGCTCTGCTAAGGATTTATGTGACCATGATGGAAACTCTGATAAGCTAATGCTGCTAAGCTAATGCTGTTTATGGGCCCTGTTAGAATCAATATTTCATTCTCATTCTGTTGTTTGAGAACAATATTAACGTTTCACATCATTATAACACAAGAGAAAAGGGTATTGGCATTAGCTACTAGTGCTTATTCACCTCAAATTACCTTTAGCTGCTAATGGCAGCCTACTTAGCATTAACTCCTCACTAATATAATGCTAATTTACATCAAATTAGCATTAACTGCTCATATTGTTATAAGGAAAGAGAAAACGGTATTAGCATTTGCTGCTAATAATTATTCACCCCTAATTAGAATAAGCCGCTAAAAGCAGCCAACTTAGCATTAATTCCTCACTTTGTTGTTACCCAACGGAAAAGAGTATTAGTATTAGCTACTATCATTTTTAATAAGTAAGAGAAAACAGTATTAGCAGTAGCGCATAATGCTAATTCACGTCAACGTAGTATTAGTTAATAATGGCAGCCTACTTAGCATTAACTGCTCACTAATATAATGCTAATTCGCATCAAATTAGCATTAGCTGCTCAAGTTGTTATAAGGAAAGAGAAAACGGTATTAGCATTAGCTGCTAATAATTGTTCACCCCTAATTAGAGTTAGCCCCTAATGGCAGCCTACTTAGCATTAACTCCTGACGTCGTTGTAATGCAGGGGAAAAGAGTTACCATTATCGGATAATGCTAATTCACATCAAATTAACATTAGTTAACAATGGTGGACTTCGTATCATTAGCTGCTGTCATTCTTACAAAGCAAACAGTATGAGCATTAGCTGTTAATGCTTTCTCATCTAACATTAGAATTGGCCACTAATGGCGTATTGTTAAAAAGTAAAAAAACACATTGTTAGCATAAGCGGATGATGCTAATTCACCTAAATTAGCATTAGCTAATGATGGCTACATACCTAGCATTAGCTACTGATATTGATATAAATCAAGAAAATATGGTATTAGCATTAGCTTTTAATGCTTTTTCATCTAAAATTAGAATTAGCCACTAATGGCGTGCTATTTAGCATTACCTCTTCACATCGCAGGGGAAAAGTTAAAATTAAATAAAAAAAAATGTTCAGATTAGCTACTCATATTGTTAAAAAGTAAGAAAAAACATTGTTAGCATAAGCGGATAATGCTAATTCACCTCAAATTAGTATTAGCTAATAACGGCAACCTACTTAGCATTAGCTGGTCACATTGTTATAATGCAAGAAAATATGGTATTAGCATTAGCTGCCAATTCCTAAATACCTAAAATTAGCATTACCTGTAATGGAAGTCTACTTAGCATTAACTCCTCACTAATGTAATGCTAATTCACATCAAATTAGCTTTAGCTTTAGTATTAGCTGCTAGCACCAGCCTACCCAGCACTAGCTGCTCACATTGTTAAAAGGAAAGAGAAAACGATATTAGCATTAGCTGGTAATAATTATTCACCCCTAATTAGAATTAGCTGCTAATGGCAGCATACTTAGCATTAACTCCTCACATCGTTATAATGCAAATGAGGCTAAATTACATTAAATTAGACTGCTGTTATTAGCTAATGCTATTTAGCAGTAGCTGCTCACATTGTTATAAAGCAAAGGAAAACGATATGAGCATTAGGTTCTAATGCGTATTTGCCTTTAATTAGACGTAGGTGCTAATGGCGACCTACTCAGCATTAGCAGCTCAGATGTTGTATTGCTAGGGAAAAGAGTGTTAGCATTAGCCGTTCACATTGTTATAAAGTTAAGGGAAATAGTGTTAGCATTAGCTACTCACATTGTTAAAAAGTAAGTGTTAGCATTAGTGCATAATGCTAATTCACATCCAATTAGCATTAGTTAATAACGGCAGCCTATTTAGCATTAGCAGATAATGTTGAATTTGGCCCACTGGAAAAGTTAAGAACTCAAGATTTAGGAGTGTTTCTCGATAGCTCTTTCTCATTTGAGAAACAAATAAATGTTGTTATTAAAACCAGCTGTAAGCTTTATATTGTTGATTGTCATTTCCCATATGGAAAAGATATATAAATCTTATAAAGTTTGTATCTGTCTTGTGTGAAACTTGTATGAAAAGCATACAAGAGTGAAAACAGATATAAGATCCCTTGAAAAATTATATAATGAAACTTGTATGTTTTCGATACTTACTAAAACAATATATGAAAGTAATGAGAAAGTGGCCACTTTCGTGAGTATGACTTTCATCATATAAGTTTTTAGTCTTTTCCATATGGGATATGCTTAAAAATATTTACTCATACATGCTTAGTTTTATAATCGATTGGATGATGATAGAGGTTTGATCCTGAGTAGTCTGTAAAGACTCTGTGTGCCTTCCAGAGTGCTCTGGCATGCACACACCACTTGGGGCCATGAGAGAGGTCGTACCCTCTCTTACTGATTTATGGTGTAGGACAGGGGTCTCAAACTCAATTTAGCTGGGGGCCGCTGCAGGCAGAGTCTGGGTGAGGCTGGGCCGCATTAGGTTTTCCACAAGAAAGGCATGGTTAAAAAATTCCAATCTTCTCAAATCTCTTTATTTTTATTTTTTAACACAAAATATGAAAAATAAATAAACAAATTAAGAATTAATAAGAAAATAAATCAATCTGTAATACATAAATAAAATAATAATAAGATATTTTTAGTCAGTGAACTTGTGTGTATCTTTCAGTCTTCTATATCTGCTGTATTTAGATTGAAATGTCTGTATTAACAGTTCTATAACCTTCTTCTGAACATGAATGGAACACTGTAGAAAATGAACTGTTCTTCTGAACATGGCTTCTCTTGCCTGCTCCTTGCTGCTACAGACCTGGCAGCGTTTCCTCTCGCATAGCCGAGCCAGATTTGGCCTGAGGGAGGAAGCAGTTGCGACCCTCAGTATGTCTTGAAGATGATCATCCGTAAGTCTGGACCTGTACTTGGACTTATTGAAGTTCAAAGTGGAGAAGAGCTTTTGGCACAAGTATGTGCTACCAAAAAGGCACATGGTCCGCTTGAACATTCGGGAAAGCCGAGGGAAACTAGGGCTCAATTCTCTCAAAAATTGTCCAAGCTTGTCTGCTTTTCCACTCACCTCCCTGAACTTTGCTTTGAGTTCAGAGTTGCACTGCAGCTCAATGAGCTCCATTTGAAGCACAGAAGGGGCATCTTGCACATCAAAGGAGAAGGGGTCCGCAAAAATGTGAAAGGTGGCTCTGTGTGTCTTGAAGTCAGCAAATCTGTGATCAAATTCCTCCTGTAGCCTCAAAATGACATCAACATACTCGTCAGCACTGAATGGTGTGCCTGCATCCACGAGTGCCTTGCATGCTGGGAAATGGCAAAGGTTTGTCTGAGAGAGCTGAGCTTTCCAGAGCGCCAGTTTTGTGGAGAATGCTCTCACGTTGTCATAGGCAGCACTGACAAGTTGCCCCTGGCCTTGTAACGTCTTGTTCAGTACATTAAGCTCATGTGTCATATCAACAAGAAAAGCTGAGTCCATGAGCCATTTGGGATCAGTTAGCACAGGAACACTAACTCCATCCTTCTCCATGAAGGCTTCACTTCTGCTCTCAACTCAAAAAGTCTCTTTAATACATTTCCCCTGCTGAGCCAACGTACCTCAGTGAAGTCGAGCACATCCCCATATTCTGACTCCATTTCCTCTAAAAAAGCACAGAACCTTCGGTGCTTTAAGCCCCTGGATCTGATTTGGTTGATGCATTTCACAACAATAGACATCACATTGTCAAACTTCAGGCATTTGCTGCAAAGGACCTGCTGATGGATGATGCAGTGCAGAGCAATGGCCTCCTCCACGCCTTCCTCTTCCAGTTTGTTTTGTGCCACCAGTCCATGTTTCCTCCCTGTCATTGATGGCGCTCCATCTGTTGTTATTCCAACAAACCTCTTCCATGGCAAACCAACATTCTCAATGGCATCACACAGCTTGTAAATATCTGCTGAGCGGTGGTCTGGCCATGCATTGGAATTACTGTGAGCAGCTCCTCCATCACTTCAAAACTGTCATCAACACCACGGACATACATTGGGAGCTGGGCAGTGTCGGTGATGTCTGTGGTCTCATCAAGAGCGACTGAGTATACACTGAAACATTTGGCTTTCTCACACAGTTGGTCATAAATGTCACTTGACAGGTCAGAAATGCGATCTGCTGCGGTGTTGGCAGAAAGGCTGATGTTGCTAAACTGACCTTTCTTTCCCGGACAGACTATATTTGCAGCCTGCAATATGCACTTTTAGACAAATGCACCTTCTGTGAATGGCTTCCCTGCTTTAGCAATCATCTCACTAACCACGTGGCTCCGACTGCTGCATTATTCTCTTTGGTTGCTTTCTTGGAGAAATCTTGCTGCCTCAGTAGATCTGTTTTAAGACTGGCAACCCGGTTCGCTCTCTCGTCTCCCTGGTATTTTGCATCCAGCTCAGCATGTCTAGTTGTGTAATGACGTTTCAAATTGTATTCCTTGTGCAGCGCAACTTTCTCTGTGCAAATAAGACAGGTCGGGGTGCCCCTGTGCTCAACAAAGAAATATTGCATTTCCCACTTTTCCTGAAATTGTCGGTGCTCATCACCAACCTTTCTCTTCACCGCAGGCTTTGAAAAAGACATGTTTGGGGCTATGTGACATTTATAATTCTACTTGGTGTCACTGTCGCATTGAAGGTTCAATCAAGCGTTTAGCCGACGGACGGGGAACGTCTCAACGCGTAGAGAACGTCATTTCTGCTTCTTTTTCTTGCAACCGTAGCACGGCGATCGGCAGATAAAAAGCCGGTAGCAGTCTCCTTTGTTTTTACGCTCGATGTTCATGTCTTTCATGACGACACGAACACCGTGGCGTTTGCAGATGGTAGAAAGTGCAGGGATAGCGAGCGCAAAAAAGGCGACTGCTCACGGCGCCGGGCTGTTGTTACAGGAGAAAGAAGCGGAAATGACACCGTGACATATAACAAATAACATCAGCTGTTTCTGATGTTAGTTGTTTTGACTGCTTTTACATTATATTGAAATATATGTAATGTTCATGTTTGCTGCAATGCAAACGCAGTGATGCAAATAAAAACATGGAGCCACAAATTACGGTGCGACCCTATAATTAGTCCGGGTTACCGGGGACTGTTGTTGCCGATGAACAGGTGTCGCTATGTGACTGCAGACTAAATTGGGCTGCATTGAGTTCATGACTTTTCTTTTATCCCGCCGCCTACGCATCACTGTGAGAGTTAATATGAGATCTCTCTCTGTGGAAAAATAACTTTAAATCCCACTGACGTGTGTATAAATCTATATACGTATAATGTCCCGCTGGGCAGCAACTTAAAAAACAACTTTTTTTGAAGTGTTGTGAACGCAGCGCGCTGGGGCGAATGTCGGCGTTTGCCCAATAGAAAGGAGGAAGCCAGCCAGGCACAGGAAAGAAAGAAACACTCCAGGGCAACGCTGCTGGAACTTTGACTCATTGAGAAATGTTTCCCTGCTTGCATCAAGCCCGGCTGGTGTCCCCTGAGATCCATATCCCACCCTGATTGGTGGGTTAATTCAGCTCCGCCCACAACACTGTAAAGTGTCATACATTATCAAACTAACATTACATTTTCATATTAAGGTGGGGCCAAAAACTATCGTCCTGCGGGCCGCAATTGGCCCGCGGGCCGCGAGTTTGAGACCCCTGGTGTAGGAGGACACCTGCTCTGTGTCTGGTTAAGTATAAGAGCCCTTTGTTAGGGGGACCGCTGGACTCTTAGCACCAGCTTTGGGGTCACAGGGTCACATCTGGAACACACACACACACACACACACACACACACACACACACACACACACACACACACACACACACGCACACACACACACAGACACACACAGACACACACACACACACACACACTATGCACAGACTGGTACTCTTTGTTCATACCTGTGTAAGACGTCATAATGAACTTGTGCATATTCATGTAAGCTCAATAAAGAGCAGTGTTACGAGGGAGCAGACGAGAGCGACTGAGGTCAAGTGAAGGAACGGCGCTGTCACAGTTCTCTCCCTCATCAATTGTCTGGTTCCAGCGGTGGGTCTGTGCTAGACGACCCATCACCAGCTTTTTCCACTGGTTACCAGTACGTGGTAGAATCCACTTCCAGATCTGGTTGTCTTTAAATCTGTGAATGGATTGGCTCCATCTTATCTCTCTTTAACAAAAGAATCCAAGTGGAGCCCTCAGGTCTGCAGATAAGCAGCTTCTGACCAGAACTAGACGTAAAAACAGAGGTGAGCTTTATCGATGGCTGCAGCCAAACTCTGGAACAGTCGCCCTTCACATCAGGTCGTCACCAACACTGGACATTTTTAAAAGCCGGTTGGAAACACATTTGTACTCTGTAGCTTTCAATCCTGACCAGTCTTTATAGTCATTACTGTGTATGTTTCCTATTTTCTCTCTACTCTGTGCAGCACTTTGGCTCAAGCTGTTTTTAAATGTGCTGATAAATAAATGTAGATTTCTTTGAATAAAACAGTGGAGCCGAGCTTTGAGCTCAGTGTGTAACAGTGTGTGTGTGAGAGCCATGTAATGTCCATGTGTGCATGCTGACTGTGCTGCTCTGACCCCCCTCCTCCTTTCAGGGTGGAGCCTGCTGGAGTCCGATGGTTGAGACCAGGTCTGAGGAAGTGTAAGTGTGTTTTTAATGGGATTCATGAAAACAAAGCAGCACACATTCAACCATCTTCATCATGTCAGGAGTCATCATCAAAGTGTCAATCAATGAACAGATGATGGATCAATAACTGCAGCTGGATTGTGTTTGTTCTCTCCATCAGATTCCTGTCAACTCACAATCGACACAAACACAGTGAACACAAAGCTCCAACTGTCTGACAACAACAGGAAGGTGACACATGTGGAGGAGGTTCAGTCATATCCTGATCATCCAGACAGATTTGATGTTTGTCAGCTGCTGTGTAGAGATGGTCTGACTGGTCGCTGTTACTGGGAGGTCGAGTGGAGAGGAAGCGTTTATATATCAGTGAGTTACAGAAGCATCAGAAGGAAAGGACGCAGTTATGACTGTGTGTTTGGATACAATGATCAGTCCTGGAGTCTGAGCTGCTCTGATGATGGTCCTGATTGTGTCTGGCACAATAGCAGACACACATCCGTCTCTAACAGAGCAGCAGTGTATGTGGACTGTCCTGCTGGCACTCTGTCCTTCTACAGAGTCTCCTCTGACACTCTGATCCACCTCCACACCTTCAACACCACATTCACTCAAACTCTTTATCCTGGGTTTATGTTCTGGTCTCCTGGTGCCTCAGTGTCCCTGTGCTGAGTGGAGTGTAAAGAGTGTCTCCTGTTACAGAAACACTCTGACTGTTGAACAGATAGTTCAGTCTGTACATGTCTGTCTCTTTCACTCACAAACACGTTTTCAGATTCATGGATTCAATCAGTTGATGTTTGAAACTCTTCTAAATGATTCCTTGTAAACTTCTTCAGTCACAAACAAACAGGAAGTGATGTCACATGTGTTCCTGTCCACACAGCAGAATGAGTCTATTGCTGACAGTGATGTACAAACAGAGTGAGCATTTCTGAGGCCCAAAATAAACTGAGTAGTTCACTGAATGAACAATGGACTGTGAGCTCAGTTCCTTCATCATTAGTATGGATTATATATGTATATGTATTATATTAGTATCATATATATCAGGTGCTGCTGCTTTCAGTCATTGTGCAAATGTGCTGTTTGTAAGCTTGTAAAGCTGCAGTCAGCTGAGACTGAAGAAGTCACCTGATCAGTGAGCAAACGTTTCTGAAAACGTCCAGATGAACAGAATCAACCTTTTGGGATCAGCCAGCAATGCAGCATCATTGTTGTTCAGCTTCAGAGGTTTGCAGGAATGAACTGATGACCAGAAACAGCTGCAAAGTCCAAGAAAATACCAGCTGGAGTTCAGCTGCATTTGAAGAAGTCAAAGAAAAGTAAGGATGGCAAAGGGCGACGTTTTCTTCCAAAGAGCTGCAAACATGGTCGACGCCTCATTAGAAGAATCATCTGGACATTTGTGAGGAACTCTAACCAAGAAAGCAACGTCACACAGATCCAACAGACAGTTTCCATGACTGCAAGTGTTGAGTGGAAAAATGCTACATTGCATTATTGCATCCTCTCACCACAGGAGGCGCTGTTGGCACCACTGATTGCTGATCAGCTGTTCTCTGATGATCTGATTGATACTGTGAATAACGGGACTCACTGAACTCTGTGACACAGTGAAGATTACAGAGTTTAACTTCAACATCTGACTGACGTCACACAGACAGAAGGATGAACCAGTGAGGCACAGAACACAGTTACTGGAGATACTGGATCAGCTCCATGTGAACCTCTGATGGAGAAGCTGCTGAGCCAGAGAAACATCAGGACATGACAGCAGCTGCACTTATCTAACAACATGTAGCAGAGCTGATCTATGTTAGAGGATCTATCACAGCAGCTGAAGCCAAAGTCCAACACTGGATACCAGCTGAGCCTGTGCTGAGTGTAGTGTTACAGGAAAAGGGCAGAAACACTGGTAGCTCCCAGTGATGCTGACTGGGGCACAGAGCTGAATGATGCAGCATCAGGACACTGTTTCAGTCTGACTGACAGAGAAACCTGTAGCTGTATCTACATGTGAGGCAGAGGCCACACAAGCAGCTTTCTATGTTTCACAGTGACTGAGATCTTCAGTGGGGGTGGACATGCTCCTGTACAGACCTCTGAGGAGAACCAAGGTGCAGTCAAAGAGTCCAGTCTGTCCTCACAGATGTGAACATGTGCTTTCATCAGGTCTGCTGTCAGCTAGCAGGCTCACATCAGAATCACTGTTCCTGAAAAACACAGTCTGTGTGACATCATCAGTCAGCTGATGGTCCCAGATCTGAATGGTTTCTGTCTCTACTGAGGAAGTCAGAGAATATCACTGAGGTGTGGATCAGGTCTGAGTGAGCTGTGGAGGGACAGCTTTAAACAGTCCACAGGTCTCACGTCCTGCTCAGTCTGGTAGCAGATACCTCGTATTGTTCCAGATGTGCTGACATCAGCAGCAGCACAGCTGTGTGATACCATGAATCTCAGTTATTGATCCAACACACAGTAAATACAAAGATCAGGATTTCTGAGAGTAATCATTATGAGTCTGAACACATGATCACTGAATGTTAGTCTCCACAATAATAAGCTAACACAAGCAAACACAGCTTTCAGCTCTTATTTTGAAACTGGCTTATTTAGAGAGCTGTGATGTGAGCGTGCCTGGCTCTGAGGCACTTGGGTCAGCCTCTGTTGTTTAGAAGTGTTACAGACTGTGAATGACACAGACCTGTCAGTTTCCATGTTTGTCTGTAACACAGCTCAGGGCTCCATGCTGAACGCATCCATCCAGTGTTATTGATCCAGGACTGATACCAGCATTGGGATCAATACTACAACACACAATCACATGTGTCCACGTGATGTGTTTGACCAGCTTTATTCATTAATGATCAATCAGCTTATTTACTGCATCTGAGTCCAGCTTCATTTAAATGATCCAACCATGAAAATGACATCAGTCCTACAGAAGCACTTCATGCTAACAGGAAGTCATTGATTAAGGTGGAATAACACAGAGAGGTGTAGAGTGAGGGTGGGGTGCACCACAGCAGCATGCTGGGACTGCTGAGGGTGGAGGAGGGAGTGATGATGACATCAGAGCTGCAGCACAGAGACCAGTGAACACACAGTCTGTTCATCTTTGCATAGATACAATATACAGCACAATATTGAATGACAGACACGCTGTGGGAGCTTCCACAGATACACTGACGTCAGCATCCAGAGTCCTCCTGCTGCTCCCCCCTCAGAGCCCCGTGATCAGCACCAACACATTCAGTTAGATGACAGAGTCCAGCTGCAGCTAGAATCAGCTCCCCTCTGTGAACAACAGCACAGCGTCAGTGTTTCACACTCAGTGAAAGGAGGAAACAGCAGAAGAACACCATGTGTGCTACGTTTCCCAGGACACACTACAAACTGCACAAATACAGAGCAGCACGTGGAAGGACCTGGAGCTGCATTTACAGAGCTGCAGACAGCGTGATGTCCTGTATGGACAGGTGGAAGGAACCAAGTCCTCAGCTGGAACACTCGTGTTTGTCCACAGACAGGAAACACAGCAGGAAACTTCCTCACAGAAGTGCAGCTCATGGATAACACACTTCCTGTCAGTCAGAATGAGGCTGCAGCCAAACACAGAAAGGTGTTTTTGTCCAGATGAGCCCAGAGAAGAAACACGAGTGTTCACAGACATCAGAAGCTCAGAGAGGTGAAACATGAGGTTGGAGTCCTCGTCAGCATCCAGAAGAGCTGCTGTGAAACCCTGAGTACTCATGACAGACTCTGATGGCACAAACACATCATGATTCAAACAGAAAGACAAACATGGAGCTCCTGATCCTCCTGCATGAGAACAAGCTGACATGAGCGCTGTGTCTGAGAGTGTCTCCCTGTCACAGTGACAATAACACAGCTGCTGCTCACAGTCATTAAACTGACCTGAGGTCAGCTGTGCTCCTTACATATGAACCATGTGACCTCACATCAGTGCTGTGGATGACTGTAGTCATAGAAGAGTAGAGCTGTAGCAGGTGGTGTGAGGAGGAGGTGGTGTATTCTAGTTAACGCAGTACTGAAACACTCCAGCAGAGGGCGCTGTTAAGTCCTTATTGTAACACAGTTACTGTGTGCAGTTAGACTTCATACATAATCTGCACTTATTTCCATCAGACATGCTGTCAGTAAATGATTGGTTTCTATTGATTCTACTTCCTGTTGACTCGTTTGATGACAGTGAAACAATCACAGCTGATTGTGTGATGATGTAAACTGTCACTGTTACATTCAGTGTGTGTGACATAATGTTAGTGCAGGCTGATAACAGCCTGGTTCTGTTAGAAACACATGAACGTGTCCATAGATCAGTGTGTGTTTAACATGAGAGCTTCAGCCCTGCTGATGTGTTAAATAAAGACATGCAGGAAAACTGATGAGACTCTGAAATAACTCTTTATATTTATAATGTAACTCTGCATCAAAAGAACAACAAAGGATCCCAGACAGGTTTCTGTGAACAAAGACCATTCTGATGTTTCTGTGTTTCTAACACTTTGACATTATTAGTAAACAGACTGCAGTGAGCAGCATTTATAAAGAGCTTCTATATAAAGATATGACAGCTGTTTGACAAGTTTATCACTCTGTGTTTGGACCTGATCAGTCCAGCTGTTTACTTGAAACATGTTCATTTACCTGTTCTGTTATATTCATGTTCTTGTCTCTGTTGAAAACACATTTTAATGTCCCTCAGATTTTTCTCCCAGATGAATAAATATAAAAATGACACAAACTGACTGCAGCTACTTTTTGTCCTTTCTGTCAAAAACCTTCATGTGACTCATGAGAGACACGTTTCAGCTGTTTGTGACAGATCAGAGGCCAACAAGTCATTTATAACACTTTCCATCATTGTTTAAAGTTCTCAGTGTTTCTGTGTTGCTGCGTATAGGATCTCCCAGCATCATCACTGTGCTGTCCAATCATTGTGTGCGAGGTTACCCTTATAGTGCGATGTGTGTTTGCACAAAGAGAAGCATGTGTGTCAAATATAAATAAGCACAGAACAGAAACAGCTGCTCGTTTCTTCTGTTTAGAGTCAAGTTAGTGTTTTGTGTCTTTGTTTGAGGCCTGATGTCGAGCAGAGGTGTGTGTAACTGCACTGGTCTGTTATATGTGTGAAGTGTGTGCTTCTCTTCAGCATCATCTTTGTCACTGCTCATTCCTTTGTGTCATCATGTGTTGAGAAGAGAGAACAGTTATAACGGAGGAGCAAAAGGAAGCCCTGAAATCTGCATCAACAAGGAAGTGTTGGCTCACCAGTGATCCCAGCAGAGCCACTGGTTTGGCTCCAGTTGTTCTAGATTCAATGATGTTGCTGCTACAGATACATGTCAGCATCTTTATTGAATTTAATATGAAGCAGAAATGGTGTCATTAGGAGAAGAAGAGGAGAACAAGTCCGGCGAGGAGGCAGCAGCTCTTAAAGATGAAACAGCAGCTCAGCCCTGAGCTCAGAGAGCTGCACATGAAAAAGCTCCTCAAGCAGATCCTGTCAGAGGTTTGTCATCAACAGGAGGAACTGTTCACATCATAGGATGAAGATGCTGTCAGCTGGATGAAGAAGGTTATTTAATGCAAACGTTCACACTGAAGTCAAATTGTTGTCGTGTTGAACAGATTCATGTACTGATCGTCTCCAGAATGTTAGAAGAGCTTCAATGAATCATTAGAAACAACTTACAGCTGCACAGCTGTGTCAAACACATCTGTGTGTCATTGTGGGATTGTTGTGTTTCTACATGTGACACACGTCTAAAACATGCACACAATCTGAACACAAACAGGGACTCATGTGTTCCCACAGCCAGATGCTGAGAGCCATTTCCTTGTAGTCCTGTGTCTACATACATGAACCATTAGATGTTATTGGAATGATTGTCAGCTCTGATAGTTTCATGTGTGTTTAGCTGGACGCTGTTTGATCCTCGACATGTTTAAAGGTGTCCAGTCCTGAGACACTGGGGCTGGAAACAGCTGTGATGTCATTGGACTGTCACACAGACAGAAGTGCATGAAGTGAGCAGCCGAGGAGCCGCTGATGTTTTGGATTCAACAGCATTTGAAAGGTCGACACAGACACATTTGCACACAGAAAGCTGAATCTGTCATATGCCACAGTGAACTCACTGTTCAGTGTTTTTCAGGAAGCTTCTTAACTGCCTCTGCTGCCAAACAAGCAGCTGATGTCCTTGAGAAGAAGCTGAAGAAGTCTTCAACAACAAATACAGGAAGTGGACTTTCAAATACTAGATTCACTTTAGACTCACAGAGAAATGACTCAACCAGCTGTGTTTGACTATATGAAAGGTCAGTGTGTGTCTGCACACAGACTGTTGTGTTGGACTGTTATTCAGTTGTCTGCTGAATGTTTTCAAATGTCTGCATCTCAGCTGTGATGAGGCTGGGGGTCATGGGAGGCCACCGTAGCAGCCTCTTCAACATCATGACATCATCATAAATGCTGCTGGACTGTCTGATGGGCTGACGGTGAAAAAGCCGTCGGGAAGGAAACAGAAGACATTTCAGAGGCTGCAGCAGATTTCTTTGATTCGGGGCCTTTTTCAGCTTTATTGGACAGAGCAGTGAAGATAAGTGACAGCAAAGCAGAGAGAAAGGGGGCGTGGCCCGGGTCAAAGCCAGGCCAGCTGCTCTCCACCTCGTGGTCACCTGCTCATCCTAGTGAGCTCCACCAGCAGCCCTTTCACACACTTTACACTGTCAAACACTGTGTGTGGACCTCAGCTAACAACAGGCTACATTTAAGTCTGGACTACATGCTTTTATATTGTTTTTATTCCATCAGCAGCTCAACATCATGAGCAGCTTTGACATAAAGACATCAAACTCAAGCTGACTTTAAACTACTTTTAATACAGGGGCTCAAAAACAACAACATCTTTATTATATATCAGGACAGAAAGTCATTTCATCTCAAAGGGAAACAGCTTTATTTGGAATAACCAGCACTATCAACTGGTTTGGGATCTCCACCAGTTTCATGTCTTTGCAGCTTCTCCAACAAAGTTCCTGTAAAATCAGCATGTTTGTCTTTATTGGTTTGATAGTGATTGATTATTCAGTCCCAATCTGCTGTCATCTAAAGAACAAAATGATGTTTCTATGAGTCACAAAGCTCCAGATGTTGTCGGCTTCACAAAGAAAACAAAGAACTTAAACACAAAGTGTTTGGAGCCAAAATGTTCCCAAGCTGCTCTTTTTGAAATGGCAGAGGTACAGTGGTGTCTAACAGCACACTGTGGAAGGCAAACATGTTATTGTTGGATGAAACTTCATGAATCCTTTGTAGATTTGAGCTGTTGGAGCCTTTCTTTTCTCTTCAGGTGTACAGATGCTGAGGAGGCAGGTGAAGCAGGTGGAGCTTAGTAACAACACATTTGTTCATTGGTTGGACTTTTTGGAAGGAGACACATTGAAAACCATGTTAATAAGATCTTGTTGTTTCCTGTGGATCCGACACAGAGAGTGGACTTCAGACAGAAAGCGTGGAAGAGATTTTAGAGGCCGTGTGTGGCAACAGGAAGTTTCTGTGTGTTTGCTGATCTTACATGTGGAAAACAACACGTGATGTTTGTGAAGTTCTACAATGATCATTGTTCTCACAGCATTTTGAGTGGGAACAGTTCAAACTGGGAGTAGTGGGAGTTATTTACTGATTGAAACAAGCTGAATGTTTCTGTGACGATGAAGATCAGCAGCTCAGCTGATCAATGAACTGACATCTATCAGTCGTTTCATGAGATGAAGTCATCAGCAGACATTTGTTCTGACTGTGTGATGAATGTCAGAACGTCAGGGCTCTGCTTTAGTCACTGCTTGATGATCATTGGCTCATTGTTGAATCCAGGGCCCAGTCTGACCTCTGACCTTTGCTGCAGGTCTTCTGTGTTATCTCCACTTTCATGTCTGATCTTCTGCTGTATCGTCCAAAATAAACATCTGGATCATTTCCAACACTTCAGCAGATCTTTAGTTTGGGCAGTGCAGCACAGAATAACACATATTGTACTATACTGCCCACTCCCTGATCTTATTGGATCTGTGTGTGAGGTTGGTGAAGGAAACACATGTTTACTGAGTGAGTCGCTGCCATTAGGAACTAGTTTTTATATCACAGCCTGGAAATCACACAGGACCATTTCTGCAAGTGAAAAGTCGTCATTGGAGGAAAATCATTGTGTAGTTTGTGCGACTGAAGAATTGTCCCAACTACATGTGCTGCTGACCCTTGACCTTTTCTTTAGGTGCACAGAGGAGTCTGTGGGAACATCCAGAACTGAGGCATCTTGTGTACAAACGTGTTCAGACCAGATGTCAAATGATGTCAGATGTCATCCGTGAATGGATGCAACTGTGGCTCGTTCCAATAAAATGAGGCAGTTTTGTAAGTACAAGCCCACTACAACCCATCATCAACATTTTAAATTACATTATACATCTTCACTGATATAAAGCACCACTATTTTAACCTGATTCACTTTTTCCACCCTAACAGTTCATTCCTCAAATCAAACAAGATATTTGACCCTAAAAAAATGCATCAACAAACAATTTTGTAATAAAATATTTATTCTTCAACTTTTACAAGTGAAATCAAACAAGTGTGTTTAAGAGTGAAACCAGAGTGGAAGCTGCTCATATAGAGTCCAACCCAGGCTAAAGTAAGCTGAGTAGAGCAGCACCATCAAAGTGTCGGCTCTCTGGACACGGTGCAAGATCGCCATCTGCAGGACAAAACTAGTTTTTCTCGCCCTCCTCGTCAACATCAAGATGATGTCATCGTACAGCAACTGATTCCCTGTCCGTCTGGAACAAAGCATTTACATTAAAAAAGACATTTACAGAAAATACAAACACCAACAACACATCTCATCATCACATGATATTTTATTATTTATTATATTATATATTTTTATTGTACCATCAACATCAACAAACACCAGCATATTTTCTTTGAGATTGAGTAGAGTGGACCTTTCCCTTGGTTCACTTCCTGCTCGCAGCATCAGCTGACCTCTGACTTCCTGGTTAAGGTCTCTCAGCGTTGACTGGAATATCAAATCGGACTCACACCATGTTCTTGTAATGTGGTCATGTCTGTCCGCTGTTTGAAGAGCATCTCTGGCCTAAACACAATAGGAAGAACAACAACACGGCTAAAAAAACAACAACACATTTCCATATTAGATGAAGGGCGCCGTAACTGGAAATGGTAACATTCATCTGATGCTGCTTTGGATTTATCTTCTGTTTTAGATCAACTTTGATCACTTCGAGCCATCTTAAGTCCGTTTGTTCTTCTCACTAACATCTCGTATGATTTAAGATCCCTGCTGTTCCCCAGCTGCCCTGTAGGTTTGTGCTTTGACCTCCAGAGGGCGACAAATCAGCACAGACAGAGAGCTCCATTCAAACTTTGCTGCCATCAGGAATAATTCTTCAAATATAATCATCAGTGTTTGAGCAGTTATGATATCAGGGACAATCTAGACATGTGTGACAATACTGAACATGTCACATGACACACCTCAAACATCATGTGATCCACTCTCAGTCTGCACTTTCATTCATGACTTCAACAGGTTGAAATGAGCTTTGAAGAAACATTCAGTGAAATAAATCTTTCATGGATTCATGTGAGCAGCAGATGAACTTTACAAAGAATCAGTGGATTTATCTTCTGTTTTAGATCAACTTTGATCACTTCGACCCATCTTAAGTCCGTTTGTTCTTCTCACTCACTAACGTCTCGTATGATTTCAGATCCCTGCTGTTCCCCAGCTGCCCTGTAGGTGGCCTCAGTGTGTCTCACACCATTTACAGATGATTACAGGTCGTTTACAGTTCAAACAGGTCCAACATAAGAAATATGCAGAAAATATCCTGCTATAACAGTTTGGGTCAAAGGGCAGATGTTCCAGATGTTCTGAGTCTGTCTGTGTTTCATGTTAACATGTAGATGTTGGACCAAAGTGAAGCTTTTTGATGTGACAGCAGGAATGTGAAGTGTAACTCTGAGCTGTAGGAAATGAAACTAAACGGACTTTTTCTCCTTTATTTATAGGAAAGTGTAGGAGAGCAACAGATGAACAAGCGTTACTGTAACAGGAAACATCAGAGGACCTTTATGTTCATCATCATCACTGTTTCCTTGTTCTGTCACAAACACACACTTCCTGCTCTCTCTCTGATGGATCTGATTGGCTGTTTCATTCACAGGAGGTCAGGGCGTCACACAAACAGCTTTAACTGCACAACGACACACTTTAAATCATCTGCAGACAAACCTGTGTGTTTGATTTATGAAGAAATAATAAAGACGTGTGTACAGCTGTCCATGAAGCAGCTTCTCACACAAACTCTGACACTTCAGCCACTTTAATTCCTGCAAAGCTGCGTAATAAAGAGCTGTGACTGCTATGAGCTGCTGATGATGACTGCATGAAGCTCTCAGCTGAAGCTTCTTTCATTTATTTTAATGTTAATGTCGCCTTTTTAAGTCTGTGTGAGGATTTTAATGACACACATTAAAGGAGCTTCTTTGATTAGAACCAAATTCATGTTGATTTTCAGCCTGAAATGATAAAAACTTTAATAATTCTGTTTATAATCATCAACCTGGAGACTAATGAAAAGTATAATAGTGAAAAAAAGCCTTTATTATTTGAGTAATGCCTGAATCTGCTCAGAGACGGAGACAACACAGAGGTGTTGATGACAGTTTGACATTAACTGAATTAAAAACAAAGTGCTCTTATTGTGAAAATCTGCCTCCTACTTCTTTAAATCATTTTTATGTATTTTTTAACCTCACAGTGAAACATTGAGGCATTAATCTGACACAGTTTGATCAGCAGCTGTGTTTTCACTGACGTTTCACTTTGATTTGTTCAGACTGAGCAGAGAGGATCGGTTCTCTGTGTGCGCACTGCTGAGAAACACAAGCTCATTTCTGCTGTTTCATGAAAAGTGTTATGGAGGAACAAGAAGTTCAGCCTCTAAACTCTCAGCGTGAGGACTGAGTGAAGAGTTTCAGAGCAGAGAGTTTTGGCTCACAGCTTTTAGCGTCTACACAAAGAGACGATTACGCACTTGATCTGAGAACATCTCCACCTCCTACAAACAAACTCTCCTACGAGCAGCTGTCACAACCACAACAGGCAGAAGACTGGATTTCTTCAGGTCAGATTTCATGCAGTTTGCATAAATTGTGTGTCACAGACTTTGTAGTTCACATTTGTGTGACTCGTTTAAATCTTCTCCTCCTGAAAGTGAAACTCTTACAAACACATCAGGCCACAACCTGCTGCAGGTTAATGATTGATCTGAAGGCAGCTGACCTTTGAGCAGGAACTTGTGAGTCTTTTATTGTGTTTAGCACTGCCAAGTGCTGGCCTCTGCTTCCACCATCACATTTACACTGGTAGGTTCAGCACTGCTGCCTGCTTCAGACTGAATCCAGCAGCACAAAGACACAAGTTAATAAAATCAGCATCTATTCCTTTATCACTGCTTTGTTACAGAGGAGAACAACGCTCCAGTAACGCGTAATCCCATTACTTTTTTGAAGTAATGAGTAAAGTAAGGGATTACTATTGCAAAATCAGTAATTAGATTACCGTTACTTTCCCGTAGGAACGCTGCGTTACTGCGTTACTAAAACCGTGATTTTTTTGCAAGAATGTCTCATGACAGTGACGTAAGCGAGTGCGCCGTTAGTGACAACAGCTGTGTGCAGATCAACAATGGATCACATATCGAGTGCAGAGAGAGTATGAGCGTGCAGCGTTTAAAGCGTGGAAGTACTGACCTTACTTTGAGTTTGATTCCATAAAAAGTGACAAAAATATTAGTGTCCGCTGTGCGCGGGAAGAAAACTTCTTTTTACAGCGAAAAAAAACCCCTAAACTTCCAACAAGCACCGAGTAGCTACGACGTAATGGGAAACTCACAGAGAAACTCGCGGATTCTTCCACTGACCGCGGCACACCTGCACCAGGGTAAACCTCCGCCTACCCCACTCCTGCTTTACAGGTGAAAATAGAGCAACAGGACCGCTGAGTCTTTGACTTTATTTATTTTCTGCTGTGTTTTACTTGCATCTATTTGAAAGACTGAGTGTAAACACAAAAAATATTTTATTTTATGTGCTGGAATGTGCAGAAAATAGGTTTAAATGTTAAACTAATTTCTTCCAGTCAGAGAATGTTGCATATAATTAAATGTTTGCTTGATGCATAAAGTTAAAAGATTAAATCTAATAAAACAAGTTAAAAAAAGAGACTTTTCCATTTGATTACATTTTGTATGATGGATTATGCAGAAAAAGTAGAATTGGGCTGAAAGATCTATCACTTTATCACCTACTCAGGTTGTAAATCGGGTTTTTAAAAAGTAACTAAGTAACTAAGTAATTAATTACTTTTGAAAATAAGTAATCAGTAAAGTAACAGGATTACTTTTTGGGGGAAGTAATCAGTAATTAGTTACTGATTACTGTTTTCAAGTAACTTGCCCAACACTGGACAGAGTGTTGGCTTCATCACCGACACACGTCACCACATCAGGAAACAGCTGGTTCAGTGAGTATTTAAGGTTCACTGCAGACAAACTGGAGAAAAACGAATCACATGAAACATTTGTTACTGGTTTCTGACCTCGTCGTAGAGACTCACATACCTGTGTTCTGCTATCAGTGTGATCACATGTGCTGGTACAGTTTGCCAGGTTGACCCATGTAACCTCCACTATCCTGTAGACGTGGAATATGTTTCACATATGGATCGCTTCATTACTCGACTATGACTGTGTGCTTCACAGGTGCTTACTGAAGTGCTGCTTTACACAAAACCAGACAGTAAAAATAAGAACTGCAGGTCCAGACCACAGGTTTATGTGTTGATAATGATGATGTGCAGTCACTCATTGTCACAGGATACTTCCTGCAATGATGCTACGGGTCACGCAGTTCTGCAGAGGTGGAGGAAACAGATGCTTTTCCTAACAGAGACACTTTAATGACTTAAAGAATCTAACTGACACACAAACCTCAGTTTGTCTGACATTCATGAGAGTAAATGCTCCTGAATGTTCTGTTAGTTCACTGGATGTTCACCTGACTTCAAATGTAAAGATCCCTGAGACAAACTCTCACGAGTTCAGCGGCGACACGATCGCACAACCAGCCGCGACGTTAAAGGCCGACGCGCTCACTACCTTTGGTTACAGCTCTCAGCTCACACGACATACACAAAAATAATGACAACACGAGTCCTCTGTAGGACGTCACTGTGGTTTACTGACAATGTTCTCAACAACAGACGCACAACCCTGGTTTGGTCTGGTTATTTGTGTTGTACGGCTTCGTTGGTCTGACGAGCTTTTAGGGATGTCAGCAGAAGGATTTCACGTGCTGAGGCCATATTTATGAATCAACCTGAACAGCTAATACTTTACCTCTTTATTTTATAACACATATGAACACGTTATAGTAGATTTGTGCAATGTGTGTTTCACGTCTTTATGGGCGTATAGATCTGTAAACAGGCTGATGGGTGTGTGTCTGTTTATTGTAGCGGTGCAGAAATGTTAAAAATGATGATAATAACAACACTTCTCACGTCAGGCTACAACACAAACCTCCTGATAGCTGCAAACACCAAAACCCCCAACGACAGGCACACAAAGAGCGAGCAGGGACCCACCCTGACAGCATGTGAGCCTCCTACTACGACTCACTGTGGAGCAACACAACACCAGGAGACGGAGGATACGAGAGAGGATACAACTGCTGTGGGGGAGCAGCCACACACTCCACAGGAGACGACGGGGTGAGAGTTCGGATGGTTCGGTGCTCCTAACATCATGTGGACGCTCGTCTGCACATAAACAAACCTCACCTAACCCCACCTCCTTTCTCTTTTTGCAGGGTGGGGTGCTCCATCCTTACACACTTTGCACCACGTGGCTCTCCATCTATTCGTTTACCTTCTTGGGTCTCTTCCTCCTCTGTCCCAGCCCATTGAGGCGATCGCTGGGGTCCAGCCTGTAGTGGGAGTGGCTGTCCTCGCTCATCCTGTCCCCGTCCACTCCGGGTTATTCCTCTCTTCTTTCTGTCCTCTGAATCGAGCTGACCTCTCTCCTCTCTGGTCCTCGCTCTCTGAGCCGGCGGAGCATGAGAGAGAGGAGTGGTTGGGGAGAGGGAGGGGAGACGAGCGAGGGAGGGAGGGAGCACAATGGTGTTGCCATGGCAGCAGCTGCCACCAGTGTTTATCTGGAAACGTCGCTGGCAAACCAGAATAGTTGCCACACGTTGCCACACTCGCACACTCGGCAGCCATACGTTTGTGTGCGACCTGCCCGTGGCTTCCTCGTTACAGACACACCGAGAGGAAACGCTCAGACACAAGGCCGAACATGAACGAACACTCGTGTGTGGGAGGAACAGGGCACAGACTCCACGCCGTCGTTAAAGATGGCGTGTGTGCTAAACGGAGCTGTGCGCTGATCGATCAGTCAAGTGAAAAAAAGAAAGGAAGCTATCTGGATGGAGTTTGCTGCTCCCACTAATCAAAGAGATGCATCACAGCTGGAGCTGATTGATGCACGAGCGACCGTTTGCACAATCCCACCGACTCCACGCTTGTGTTTCCTTTCTGCACCATGTTGTTAACACTGACCCCACACTGTGTTCATGAGCTAAAGAAATCACGATGATTTCACGGACCCACACAGACACACACAGATTAAACATTAATGTTCCCAACACAGATTTACATGAGAATGACAGGACATCATAGCCCCCCCTGCCCCCCCTGATATTACATCACTTCAATCCCAAACAGAAGGAAAGGAAAGATCAAATCTGTCTTGAACCTCTGCTTCAAAGTTACAGGAACACTGGAGTCACTCTCACTGTCAGAGACCTCAGTGTGTTGGAAGCTGCTAGAAGAAGCAGATGGGGGAGAGGAAGAGGAGGGCCACGGTGCTGATCTGAGGAAGTCTTCTGATCAAACCACAGCAGACCAACAAGCCCGACGTCGTTCTGATCCAACATGAAGGCTTCCATCTGTCTATTCTGTCACATCGCACACGTCTCAAGTCATCCTGTTCAACCCATCACAACATAATAGTAACAATAAAACAAAGGCAGTGGAGCGTTCACCACGAGCTTCTACAAAAGTGCACGTTCATTTTAATAAAACTGTTTTTACAGCAGTGTGCGAACATTAATATGTTGTAACCAAACGTTTGTTACACCAGCTGCACTGAACCTGTGGAGACTGGAAGTTATTTGCTGCTGGTTTGTTCAGACCTGTTACTGCACACCTTGCATAGTTTGCATAGTTTCCTTCACTGCATGCAAAGAGACGAGGCGGGTGGAAACCTGCGACCCTGATCACATCACCAGTCCATCACAGTCAAACACTCACGGCTGTAATCTATTTCAAATCAAAGTGTTTGCACGGTGAGAAGAAGCTGGCGTCGCTGGGGGAGCGTGCGCCCGGCTGCACTTAAACACAATCTTCATTGGTGCTGTGAAACATCCACGTCTCACTTCATCTGCAAAGAAACCTGATGCATCGCTTTGGAAATATTTGAAATCCCTCATTTGTCACTATGCACGACGAGTCGACCGGCTGACCAACCTCAGGTTATGCAGCGAGTGCTGAGAAGCAGCTAAATGGCTGCAGTGACTTTATTCCCTGAGTGGGTGTGCATGAAAGCCAAAGGGGGGCTGTGTAAGAGACAAGGGGAGTCTCTGTTGTGCTCACAAAGAGGAAACCAAGATCTGGATTTTATGGCCGAAAGAAGAAAACATCTTTTCAAAGTTTCCCAGGCCCACTGTGGAGACGCCCACAGCTCCAACATAAAGGTCATCACAGTAATGCAGCCGAGTGCTGACAAAGGCCTGGATCAAAGTGCTGCCGTGAAAGAATTGGCTTTGTTTTTGCAGCTGCCTGAGCTGAAAGAAGCTAGATTTGACCACTGCCTTGATTTGACCACTGCAGGTAGAATGAAATGCCAGCATGTTGTTCACACTTCTTACCCGAGCTGTTCTCCAGCGCATCCGTGAGTGTGGCTGTGAACAGAGGAAGCACTCGAGCAGAAAGTGCTCGTGTGAATGAGTTCAGAGTAGAGCAGCTCGATGTGGGAACAACTCGTGGCGTTCATTTAGAGAACGAATATGTTCATGGTTACTGTATCTCCTCAGCCGAGCCGCCCTTCGTGCCCCTCCCACAGCCACATGCTCCGTCAGTCTGCCTGGCAGAGAGGGAGGGGGGCGTCTGGCCTAGTGCCAGGCTCTCTCAATATTTTATGAGAGTGAGGGGAGGGAGGAGGTGCAGCGGGTTGGTTGGGGGTTAAGAGACTAGCTACACTGAACTACGACGGGGAAACAATTATCCTCCCTGCTGAATTTATAAGTTTGCTCACTTACAGAGAAATGAACAGTCTCTGATTTTTACCTGAGTTTAGAAACATCGAACAAAAAACATATCAGTTATGAACAGATCTGCATGTCCCTGAATGAAGTGTGTGATCCTCTACAACCCTGGATCCCACAGACTGGCTGTAGGACTCTCAGCATATAGATGCAAAGGGCGTCAGCATGAAGCTCGGTGACTGTGGGTGCAGCAGTTCTGACCATGATGTGATCTGTCAGCCTCTGTCAGCCTCACACAAATAAGAACTACGAGACTTACAGTAACAATAAGAGCTGAACAACATGTAACAGCAGCAGAGTGACGGGCAGGAGCAAAGCCTCACACAAATAAGAAACACGAGACTTACAGTAACAATAAGAGCTGAACAACATGGAACAGCAGCAGCGATGGAAACAACCTCGTGTTTGTTGGAGCAGGGATGGTTAGAAAGAGACGGCGCTGCTTTGTGCACGGACCATATTTATGAGTACGAGTAGTGAGTTTAATGATATTTCAATTATATGACAAATATCCAGTGTTGGGGAGTAACAGAATACATGTACGAGTAACTGTATTCTGTTACAGTTACTGTTTAAACAGGTGGTATTCAGAATACAGTTACTTTGTTGAAATAAATGGATTACACGGCGGTACTTTCCTGTTTCATATTGTGGCGGGTCAGGACTGTTTGGGTTTGTTTGACATGTTCTGTTGTTCCAGGCGGCAGCGTTGTGGTTGCCATGGTTACAGGGTGACATGCTACGTGTTTCCTGGGTGAGAGAGGCCTTGTTGTTGTTGTGCTAAGCTAACAGGCAGAATGTAGCATCATGGGCAGTGTAGTCCGTGCTGCAGGGAGGATGGACTGCTGTACCCGTGATGTGTCTGTGAGCGAGGAGGGAGAGAAAGGAAAAGCACAGCTGTCACCGAGCAGAAACGGGAGCTGGAAGCATGTAAATATAATAATAACCACTGCAAGAAGAGAGCCTGACGAGCCCAGCTGTAAGTAAGCTGTTAAGACTCGACCGTACACCGTGTTCCTGTTTTCCTCCGAAAACAATAAGTTCCATTGTCTGTGAAGGTTCTCAGTCATCCAGGTCATCGTAGTCTGAGGAGCTTGCAAAGAAAAGCGTCTGGACTTCTTTAAGTTGCTTGAAGACGTTTCACCTCTCATCCGAGAAGCTTCTTCAGTTCTAAGAACAGAAGGTTTGACTCTGTTCTGCTCCTTTGACAATAAGTTCTGTTGGAGCAGCCTTTCAACGCCTCTCTGTCTCTGCTAGCAAAGTTGACCCAGACAACAAAGTAAAGCTCGTTTTCAGCTACAAACCCGACACGAACCCGACGTGTTAGCCAGAGGTCCCTTTACTACGGTTCGGAGCCGCTGACCTTCAGTAATAAATCACAGCAACAGTACATTCATGTAGTTGTAAACAGCATGATAATATATTAAGTAATCCAAAGTATTCAGAATACATTACTCTCATTGAGTAACGTTACAGAATACATTTTGGGGCATGTAATCTGTAGTCTGTAGTGGAATACATTTGAAAACACTGCAAATATCCAGCACACTGACAGCTGTGACCTTATACACATGCCCAGTGAAAGGTTGATTGAACACTGTACATGGTATATAGCTGGTCTGGGGTCAGATTCTGCCAACCAGGCAGCGCTGCCTCATGACACGGGGCTGGATCAGCCATCTATTGATCCATCCCAGAGAAGATGAAGGACACGTGATGATGACACCACTGTGCAGTTCACATTGGAGGGCTTTATTCCATCCACTGAGTCATCAGAGCTGTGGGCCTTCTGTGAGCTCTGCTGTGTGGCTGACAAAGCTGACATTAAGTGTCCAACTTTCAGGATTTTTGCTAAGCTGTCACTCACTGTAGCTATCATCTCACACACTTGGCTACTTTTCTCTGTAAAGGTGTTTGATGACAGAGTCTTAACCCCTGCATATGAAGATAATGTGTTTGATATATCTGTTAATACCTGACACGACTTCTTTCCTTTCAAGTCTGTTTCACATCCAATTGTAGAGACAAGTGTGTCAGAGGATCGTGTGAAAGGATGTTCTGTCTTTCTTCAACATACATATCTGTGTCACGTATTTACATAAAGAGAAATCGTATCGATGGCGAGGCTGGCGAGGAGGGCCCGCCCTCACCGATCCACCGTTTATATGCAGCCTGTGTCTTTCATGTGTCTCCACCTGGATCCCTGCTGAGCCACTTCCTCCCCAGCCCTCAGAAACACTGTTGCTATAGTAATTGTATCTAAGTGAATAACCATAGCAACCACAGAGATGTTTTGGATGGCACAATGGTAGCTGCTGGTTTTAAGTGCTGGAGATCAAAGGGGCCTAACGTTGTTAGGGAAGAGGAGGGGGGTTAATCAGTGTCGGGGAAAGCGGAGACCAGCGGGGTCGGCAGGAGCAAGCAGGAGGCAAAGGGAGGAGCGAGGAGAACGACGGTTTTCCCTCATGGCACCAACACCCGTCCCATTTCCCTGCGGTCCAATAATTAGCTGTTTGGGGTATACTGCGACAGGAAGACGGCTCCTGCTGTCGAGCTTGCAGTGATGGTTAGTAGCTGTTCCACCCATGCTGTGTGAAACTTAATACACGGCCTCATTAAAGATGGAAATTAGCCTTTGGCTATAATCTGGCATGTTTACATTCATGTAATTTTTCTTTTTACATTTATGTTCATTAACATGCACGGTCCTAAATAAATAAATAAAATAAAATCGCTTCCTAAGGAGATTTGGTTTCAAGGTCAAATTTATTTATATAGCACATTTCAAACAGCCGATGCTGCACAAAGTGCTTAACAATATAAAAATGGTATTAAAAAGCAACAATGTAACACAATAATAACAGTAAAAACAATAATAGGACAGTAAAAGAGTTAAAACAATAACTAAACTAATTCAAATAAGACCAGAATGCTTGGGTCATAGTGTGTTAAAAGCCAGGGCATAGAAATGTGTCTTTAGTAAAGATTTAAATTGCTCAAGTGTTTGTGCAGATCTAATATTTAAGGGGAGACTATTCCAGAGTCTGGGACCTGCCACAGAGACGGATCTATCACCACGGGATGTGAGGTTAGTCCGTGGGATGGACAGCATTAGTTTTGAGCTGGACCTCGTGGTTTGTCCTGGAGCATAGGCAGAGAGGGGCTCAGACAGGTGAGGAGGGGCTCGGGCATTAATGACTTAAAAACAAAAAGTAGAAGTTTAAATTGGATCCTGTAGGAGACAGGAAGCCAGTGTAGAGAAGCTAAAACTGGGGTTATATGCTCTCTCCGTTTGGTACCAGTTAGCAGGCGAGCAGCAGCATTTTGAACCATCTGAAGACGATGGATGGAGGCCTGATCTAGACCATAACACAATGAATTGCAGTAGTCTCATCTGCAAGTAAGGAAAAGGTGAATAACACGCTCAAAGACGTTAGGAGGTCTGGCTTTACCTTGGCCAGCTGTCTTAACTGAAAGAAGCAGGACTGAACACTGCACTCACCTGCTTCTTCACTTTAAAAGAACCATCAATGTAGACACCGAGCTTTTTACACGTGTTTCAAGTAGCGGTGCTTTATCAGGCCAGTACAGGTCAGCCTAATCACTGGTTTCAAACTCCCAGTAATGAAACTGGGGAACACTGGTTGTGCTCAACCTACAAAATATTTCACGTTCCTGCGATATGTGCTGAGCACGCACGACAGACATGAAGCAGACAGGATCACAGCTGATCTTCTCTCGCTCACGAGTGAGCTAGTTAATGTTGGGAGTCACAGAGGGAGCGCTACGATCAACCTTTAAATCAAAACGGTTCACCTCCGACACAAGGCGTCCAGTCGACGCAGAACCCAACGCAAGGCATCGTCTGAGGGTTCTTCCATTCATCACTGAAACAATTCTGTGTAGGTGCAGAGACACCCCAAGAATCCAGGTGAAAATATTATGTGGCAGCTTCGTGCACAAATGTTATTAATAAGTAGCTGTTATTAGAGCGACGCTGAGGGTGCTGAGTGGTTGGGATGTCCCCCAGACCATCACTGAAACACCAGAGCAGCCGTGCTGACGAGGTTCCAGCAGCACGATGCTCTGCAGCCTCTTCCACATGTGTTCAGCATGCAGCGGCTCTCATCTGTGGAAAGCACAGTTCTGGTCTTTGATGGGAAATGTTCATCAGACTGCATGATGTCAGTTCACCCTGCATCCACAACAAAGAAGAAGAAGCTGTATGTAAACATAACATACAAACTGACCGAGGACAAGAGGGAACAGTGCTGCTGTCAGTCCAACGTGTCCACGTCCTCTGGACTAAGAAGGGGAGAAACCATCCAACTGTCATAATCACAGCCACACACCTGCATCAGTGACGGTCTGCATGACTTATATGTAAACTTTAAACTTCAATAAGGATGCCAGCAAAAGCAGCTTCTTTCCACTGCTGGAAAACTGCAGTGTTTGATGTGAAACAGCAGTAATCACATCAGCGATGGCTTCACGGGGACACTGACAGACGATTTCTGTCCCTGCTCCTCTAACCTGTAGCTCCTTAAATCCAAACCAGACAAAGCTCGACGTGTCCTGTGAGGTTGGACCGCTCACATCCCCAGGTTTGGCTTTTCAATCACATCTTACACTCTGTGCTACAGTCACAGCGTCCAAGCAGGGAGGCAGGAAACTGCCCCGTCGCCAAGGAAACCTAGGTGTCTGTCTGTTGTCAGGGCAACAGGGCAGAGGGGAGCAAAAATACAGATAACGACAGGAAGGCTGGGCAGAGACAACAAAGGCAGGCGGGGCCGTCAGCTGACATCTTTGGATAGCAGGAAACTGTGAAGCATAAACAGATCTGATGCTCACGATCTGTTTACATGTTTTTCTCTTCACGTGGAGTAAAAATGGCGTCATTCACGAGACCTGGTTGTTCCAAATATGTCAGATTCATGTGCTCATCCATCGTATTCCTACTGATTCTCCACACAGACAGTCAGCCTGTCGTCAGCTACTTTTCAGTGGCTTGTATGCAACGCTTGGGAACATGCTGGGGAGGGTTACCCATCACCTGCCAGCATTTCAATCAGAGAACTTCCTGAATCTTAGTTTATGACAGCTGGAGCCATTTACATATGTAACACTGCTGTATTAGTCCTATTATATAAAAGGAGGAGCAAACAGTGATGTGTTCTGCTTCCTGCTCATTTCTTTTCTTCTTGTCTCAAACTGACTGAAAACACAGCACAACAAACATGAGTCACTGAGAAACATCCGTGTTTCCTCCTTTATTATGAAGATGAATTACATTTAATAATCTGACATTATGCTTTTCTTGCTCATGAGTCACAAAATCAAAGGTAAGTTGTCGAAGGGCGCCCCCTTGTGACGGCTTGCCAACAACACATACACTACACGCCACGATCGCTCACACAGGCCACAACTTTTAGGAAAGAGCCCCATTAAACGCTGTTCTTCTGCTCAGTGAACCAGCAGTAAATCAGGAACCCCAGGCTGCTGCGAGGCGGCAGCGGCGTGTGCACTAACAGGCAGCAGCTCACATGACCAGCTAATGTGTCAAAGTTTTCTATGAGCGACACCCACAGAGAGAAGAGGGGAGCCTATCAGAAATAGCACGGCTGACTCGTAAAAGCTGCAGTGAAATCAGATAATGGAGGGGGGGGGCTACTTCAGGCTTCACCTTTGAAGACAGTGACCTTGCAGGTGACGTATGGTGAAGGTGGAGACTGTGAGGGGGGTACTAGCAGAAGAAAACGCTCAAAAACACAATAATAAAGTGAGCAGGTTAGTGTGTGACTTCAAACCTCTGAAACATGGTTTGAAGTATGAGGGAAAGAGTCATGGTGGTGTTCAGTGCATCCTCTGAACAGAAGAAAAGATGACAAGGAAATGTGAACGAGGATGTTCAGGATCATATTCAACAGCAAACGAAAAGTAGGACGAGTCTGGAAAATGAAAGTAGACGGGAGCACCGGGAGGCCAGTGGCTGCAGGTACAGTGACCTGTGTGAGAGAGCGGATGCTGAGCAAGCAGAAAAAGACTTGGCTGAGGCTGGAAGGATGTGCAGCACGTCAGAGTAAGGAGGACATGAGGGCAGCCATGAAGGAGATGAAGAATGATGGTCCTGATAAACATCTGGAGGTATGAAGGGGACTTTTTAACTCAGTGTTGGATGATGAGGAATGGAGGAAGAGCGTCCTGGTACTGAAGAATCAGGGTGCAGAGCTGCAGCAGCCACAGGGGGAGCGAGCTGATGAGCCACACCGTGAGAAAGAGCTACTGAAGTGAGGTTCTACATGTAGATGAGGAAGTGCAGAGAAGGTTAGAAGGAGTTGTATCATATCTGTGTGGATGTGGAAAAAGCACACGACGGGACACCAAGAGACGTACTGTGGTACTGCACATACTGAGCACATACTGAGGCTGTGCAGGAGACAGCAAGGCACAGGTGAGCTGAGCTGTAGGAGGGACAGATGGATTTAGAGCGGGGGCGCCATGACATCAGGACTCGACTCTGAGGCCCTTCATGTGTGCGATGGTGCAGACAACACTGGGAACTATAGTGAGAACAGGGAGCAGGTGGAGAGGTGGAGCCAGTAAGACTGAATACATGTGTGTGAAGGAGAAGGAGAAAGGTGCCTGAGTGAAGCTGGTCCAGAACAACACAGTGCAGAGGGCAGGTGCAGAGGAGGTGGGGTGGGTGGAGCTGAGGGTCAGGGGGGGTTTGTGAAAGAAGAAACACAAAAACCTGAAAGGGAAAATTTAGGAGACGGTAGCTCGTGATGGCAGTCGGGCGAGCTGTTGTGTGTCGGAGACGGTGGCACTGACAAACCCAGGAGGCGGAGCTGGAGCGGTTAAAGATGGTCGACTCTTCATTGGGAATGACCAGAATGGAAACGTTTAGGTAGAACACAGGGGCGAGGCTGGACACGTGCAGATGACTGATCGTGGATACACAGGGCCAAGGGTGTCGAACAGTAACTAACACAGAAATACTGCTGTAAAGGTCCCAGTTAGACATGCTGAAGCACAGGTCAACAAACAATCTCAGCTTCCCTGTGTGATTTCACTTCATGGCTAAATCATCGTTTCAGGTTTCTTTGGGTATTTGTGGGTTTTAGGTTTTCGAGCTCAGCGTGAATCAGACTTTCACCCTAATTCATAAAAAGCCAATCAACAATCAGGAGAGAGGAGTTCGTCTTTCTAATTACAACTAATACGATTAAAAGACTTATTTATAAACTAAGTTAGCGTCACAGTACAAAGTAAAACAGAGAATCAGGAATCCTCTCTTAATATATGTGATCACATAGATCTGTCAGCAGCAATTTGTCACGTAAAAACAGCACATCAAAAGGACTCTGCAGTCACAGCGCCCCCTGCTGTTATCACGCTAGAAGGGTATTTATTATTATATTAATTACGCAGCATGCAAACATATATAACTTGGGCGTGTGGTTTGACGTGGTGCTCTCTTTCGAGTCTCATGTAAAAGAGATAACAAAGACCGCCTTTTATCATTTGAGGAACATAGCCAGAATCAGACAAGTTTTGTCAAGCGACACTGCAGAGGTTCTTGTCCATGCATTTGTGTCCTCACGTATTGATTATTGTAATGCTCTTCTTTCTGGGCTACCAAAGAAAAGTTTTAGAGGTCTACAGATGGTGCAAAATGCAGCTGCTCGCATTTTAACAAGAACTGGGAAATTTGAGCACATTAGCCCTGTTCTGAGATCTCTGCATTGGCTACCTTGTCAGGTTCGAGCAGATTTTAAGGTCCTGCTGCTCACCTACAAGGCTTTAAATGGACTGGCACCTTCATACCTCTCTGACCTTTTACATCTTTACGTTCCATCCCGTGCTCTCCGATCTCAGGACTCTGGCCTTCTAAAGGTTCCTAGAGCCAGAAAAAAGACAATTGGAGAGCGTGCTTTCTCTTTTCGTGCCCCGTTTCTGTGGAACACCCTCCCTCAAGATGTTAGGCAGGCATGCTCCGTGGAGGTTTTTAAAACTAAGCTGAAGACACATTTGTTCACCTTATCTTACATGTCTTAATTCTATGGCTTTTAGTTTTTAAATTCTTACTGTTTTTAACTTGTATTGTGTCTTTTACGTGTATTGCTATGTATCGCTTTTTTTTTTATCTCTTTAGTTTTAAACAGTTGTACAGCACTTTGTTTGAAAGCGCTTTATAAATAAAGTTATTATTATTATTATTATTATTATAATGTCTCTCTGAGGGCATCTTCCTGAAATATTAATGCATGTGCTAAACAGCTGTACTCAAAGGAAGCACACACACACACACACACACACACACACACACTATGTTAAGCATGTGTGCATGTTGGCTGTTCATGATTTATTTATGGATTGGCTTTCTCTTTGCGCACAGAGAGCCAGAGGTTCTACTGAACTCTGGGTTGTTACCAGTTCATTACCAGTCATGTAACAGTAGCCCAGTTCAGCATAAACCCAGACAGTACTGACATACTGGTCTGGACAGATTACTGACCAGCTTGGAGTGATCTTGCTTCGCTCCCATTCAGCAGAAGCTTTGTGGAGATGAAATCAGTGTAACACTGCGCCTCCTCAGGTCAGAGACCACAGACGGTAACAAATGAATCACTTTGTGAGGAAAGACAGCTAGACTGGACTGAACTGTCTGAGCTGTCATTGATCAGTTATTAGTCGTTTCCTGGCAGCTTTCTCCAAACAATCACATCAAAAAGCCACCAAACCGAACATGATGTGATTAATCTGCTGCACACAGGACGCTGCTGAACACCTAAACCAGGCCCTTAGAGGACCTCTGCCCTCTGTTATAATAACCACACATCTACTACTGACAAATGGCTAATTATTGATCATTTATTTATAATTATTTATTCATGAAATCACAAAACAACGAAGCTAAGATGCTCAGTAAAGACAGCGCTGGCCTTTCTATCACTGTCCACTGTCACAGCAGGACGTCCAATAACCAGAGTGGCTGCTGCTTCTGCCTCGTGTCTCCACACAGAAAGGTCAACAACTATTTGAGGCATATTTACCTCACTGTCACCAGCCCCACAGCAAACACATACAGAACGACGGGGCCGTCAGCAGGAGTCAGGTTTCAGTCAGGCTTTGGACTGTACAGCTGCATGTCAACTTACCTGCAAGAGAAAAGACAAATTAAGTAGTTACCTTAAAAAACAAAAGGAATCATTTCTTAGTATCTGGTGAACTAAGTACCTGCTACCATCACAGATCATCAGAAACAGTTCCAGATGCACAGACAGTGGCTGCAATGTACATTTTTAAATTGTTTTTAACACTTGGATTCACTTTAGTTCTGTTTATGTTACGACAAAAACCAATCCCAGCACAGGCAGCAGCACCCACAGGCGTGTTGTTTGTGTCACTGGCAGCTATAAATAACAGCAACATGTGAATGAAGTCCGCCGAGCTATTCTTAGGCTCTGCACTAAAGGAAAAGCCATGAGCTTTCTAACTCCAGTGTTCTTGATATGTCCCCCCACACATACAAAAAATCTAATTTTAAAAAAATGATAGAATAAAAAGAAGATATACAAACATCAAATGCCATAAAATGCTCTGAACAGATGAGCTTCCACTGGCATGTGTACATTTTACCTTAATGCAGCCTTAATCAATATAAAGCTCAGTGTCTATTTCTTAGCTTGTAAAGTTGTGAAATTCATGGCAGATTCACTTCTTGGCTGTTTTGCGTTTTATTAGATAGTTGATAATAAAGAGTTTCTTTGCCTGTGGCTTTGTTAAGACTGCAGGTTTTTGTCCGCCTGACCTTTGGTGACCTTGGCGAGCTCAGGATGAACAGGCTGTCTGCTCTGTTTGGGTGTGATGCTGCCTGCAGAGACAGTCTACTCTCATGCAGACACAACATCTTTACTGATATAACGTGGTCATGGACTCTTCTCTGTTCTTCCTTATTAAATAATAGTAAAATGACTCTGCAGTTTTGATTCAAAATGCACCAGGTCTGCTCAGTCTGAATCACACCGTTAGAGCCAGACCAAATGATTGGAGCACCAATGTTAGCACTCAAAGAGTCTAAGCAGTACCACTACCAGCTTTGGCCAGTGCAGGAGTGAACATGTAGATCCATGTTCTACTGAGCAGACACTGAGCAGAGGCAACATGCAGCAAATGAATTAGTGGTCTCCACATGTTTGCACCCAAAGTTTCCCTGCTTTTGTGAGCTGAGCTGTTTTAATATTTTCCATGTATTAGATGATACTGTCCAATGCTTCCAGGGCTGTGAAGATGGAAAAAATGATGTTGCAGTCGTTGCAGAAGTGTTGGTACCATTTGAAGGAAGTCATTAAAGCGCCAGAGCGAGCAGACAAGGCAAGCACTCAAAGAATGTGGAAGGCAGTCGGGGAAAGTTGCCATGGACGGACTTGATTCCTCCCAGCCCCAAACAGCTTTTATACTGTGGACAAAAATACATGAAAATGTGTGTGTGTACCTGTTTAGATGTCTCTGTGGGGACCAAGAATTGGAATGTTACTATACTTGTGGGGACCAACAGTCATTTATGAGGACAAAAGTGCCTCACGAGTTTGAGACTCACAATGTGGTTCTAGTGTCAGGGTTACAGTTAGGTTATGGTTAGGTTTAGGTTGAGCGTTAACCATCCATTATTGATGGTTACAGTGAGCGGCTAGGATCATGTCAACTAGGTGTCCTCACTAAGATATCAAAACTAGAATGTGTGTGTGTGTGTTAGTGAAAGGAACTGTAACTGGTCCCAGTAGCAGCAGGATACAAACGCCATAATGACACAGCTGCCTCTCGTCTGCCTTGTGAGTGAAATAAGATATTTGGGACCTTTGAATAGTTTTTTGAAAATATTTTTTTGTTTAAAGAAAGGAAAGAGAAGTTTAATCCTTTAACTATTTAACTGTTAGGTGTCAATCCCTGGGAGGGTTTCCCCCTTTTATTTGGCGTGGAGTCAGAATTATGGCTTCTCCACACTGTGGAAGTAGCTCTTTGACACAGTCGAGCAGTCATTGGTCATAACAGGATCATTTAAGACTGGATGATGAATAAGACTGTTGAAGTGCATGAGAAGGATCTCATATAAAACAGTCTGTGTCTGCTCCTCAATTCAATTTAATTCAGAAGACCCCTATGAGTGCAAGATCAAGGAAACAGTTCACCCTGCCTGGGATAGTGTTACCAGGGCCCTGCCCTGGAGCCAGGCCCGGGGAGGGTGCCAGAAGCTGTACATCTGGTGGCCGGGCACTGGTCCATGGGGCCTGGCTGGGCACAACCCGAAAAAGGGACATGGGCCCATTCTTATGCAGGCCCACCACCTGCAGTGGGCGCCATAGGGGTCGCATGCAATGTGTGCCACGTGGCAGCCAGGATCAGAGGCCATGGTGGACGGATCCCCGGCTACCAAGACCAAGACTAGACTTAGTGTCTCATAGTCATTGAAGAACTCTGACTTGCTTCCTGTTCTAGTTGTTCTCTGGAAAAAAATCTGCAGGTCAAACAGGTGCACATACAAAGAGCACATTATTGATTAAAGCCTGGAAAACAACTGAGGCATTTGTCAGCCCGGCACGCTTGAAATGTCCAAGTGTTGAAAACAGTTTTCCATTCGTCACCTCCCCAATGTCCACCAGATGGAACGTGTTTCTAAGATCAAGCTTAGTGAAGATTATTGCTCTATGTAGTGGCTAAAAGCTCCAGCTGAAGCTGTTCTACTGTGGCTGGATGCAAAGCCCAATCACCATATAACACAACGCCTCGCAGATTCATTCCCCATTCTGACTCTGGGATGTGTTGCACTCAGAGAGAGGAAATGTTTGCTGCTATTAGCGTGAATGCATCCCTCCCCGATGGCTAATATAAGCCCCCATGGTGGTATTGTCAATCCTCACAAGAACAGTAGGAAGCGCCTGAAGAAACCACCCAGCGCTGAAACCCTCTTAAACAGCCAAGCCAGACCACCAGGATGGCTGAGCCATCATACCCAGTAGCCGAAGGTATAATCTAAAGGGGACTGTTTTGTGCAGGCGAAAAAGAGTCAGGAATGCTGTGAGCAGGGCTGTGGAAGCTCTGCCATAGCCACCACCAAACAACTGAGTTATTTTTACACATCGGCTAGCATCTGGCCAATCCACCACCTTTCATTGCTCATGCTGTTACAAAACAAACAAACAAAACAAAACCCATCAACCCATAAATACGAAGAATCACTGTCGGCCCACCAGGCAAATGCCCAGTATGCCCGATTGAAGGCACTCACAGCTATGGCCTCTGACAGAGTGATGTAAAAGAGATGGAGTCCAGAGATAAACCCAGAATTGTTATATGTTGTACTAGAGACAACACACTCGTTTTGCAGGATCCACCTGTGTTATCGCACAGGGAGAATTGATGTGGCCATTCTTCAGTCCTTCTCTACCACTCCTCCTGAGTAAGTCTGCTCAGCTGCACTGACTTCTCACGATGTTCTTGATGAGGAAGCTGATCGTGACTTGTAGTTTCTTTCAGTATTCAGTTATGGCAGTGGTGTCCAAACCCAGGCCACGAGTGTCCTGCAGGTGTTAGACGTGTCCAGCTGATTTAAATGGCTCAACATGCCTTGGAAGTTCTCCAGACACCTGGTAATGAACTAATCATTTGATTCAGGTGTGTAGACCCAGGGTGAGATCTAAAACCTGCAGGACACCGGCCCTCGAGGCCTGGAGCTGGCCAAGTTATGAAGCTAACTATTCTCAAGGCTAATGTAACAAGTTCTTCAAATGATTTCGTTTGCAGTACGTATTTTTCAGACCATAAGCTGCAGGGGATTATAAGGCACATTAAGCGAAACAAAGCAGTCAGATAAATCAAACTTTATTAAACTCATTCTTCTTGCTTCCTCCACTTCTCTACCATTGATTCATTAATGTTGAATTCTCTGGCAGCTGCTCTATTCCCATGTTGTTGCAGTATATTAATGACTAACCTCGTATTGTGGATGGATTATCTCAGTTGTTCTCCTGACTGAAGTTTGGTCCGTTTACAGCAGTGGTGTCAAACTCAAATACACAGTGGGCCAAAATTCAAAACTGGAACAAAGTCGCGGGCTAACGTTAATATTTATTGAAATATATTTATTCCTCCAGATATAAGAATGAATCTTTTCTTATGGACTCAAACACGTTTTGCTGAAAAACTGAATATGGAACAAGCAAAGCTTAATACTAAACAATATATATATTAGCTGTATAATACCAGTAGGCCAGCTCTGATAGTAATTTGGTATGGCTTCGCGGGCCAAATGTAATTAGGTTGCGGGCCAAATTTGGCCCACGGGCCAGAGTTTGACACCTATGGTTTACAGCAGGGGTGTCAAACTCCAGGCCTCGAGGGCCGGTGTCCTGCAGGTTTTAGAGCTCACACTGGGTCAACACACCTGAATCAAATGATCAGTTGATTACCAGGCCTCTGGAGAACTTCAAGAGATGTTGAGGAGGTCATTTAGCCATTTGAATCAGCTGTGTTGGATCAAGGACACATTTAAAACCTGCAGGACACCGGCCCTTGAGGTCTGGAGTTCGACACCTGTGGTTTACAGCATCCTGCCATGCGATTGCATTTGTCTCTAACCATCAGGAACCCTCACGTTAACTTTTATCGAGTGGAAAAGTGTTAGTGTTCATCCTCCAGCTTCACTGTGTTTATGCTAACATAGCTGTGTCGCTAGCGATCACGTAGCACATCATTATATAGCAGCTAGCCCAACTTCAGTAACCCTACAAACGTCACTGCTGTTTAGTTTTCTGTCTTCATTTATGTTGGAAGTGACAGCAGAGCTGTACGTTTGAATTTGTTCAGAAATCTCTCAGTCAGAACATGCTATATCATGCTTAGGCACTAGCAAAACCAGTGAGCTACCTTCCGCTAACTTCCTGCTAACTTCCTGTTAATTTCTAAGTCCGTTAAATATAATAAATTCTGTTTTCATGGATGCCTGGATGTTAAACTTCATAGTTACACCTGGTAAAGCAGCAACACTGATCGTTTTATTAAAGATGAAAGAATTTAGACCGTTTTTAACTCTCAGTGATGTCGCAGTGTTCGTTTGACTTTGGGTCCTGAAGGACGGAGTTTAGGACCCAGATTACTCCCAGATTTAAGAGCACCTTAGTCCGAAAAATATGGCAATAACAACGGCCGCTTGCATGTTCTACAAAAAAATGGTGCTTTGTTGTGTATCTGACGGACAAACACCAAACCAGTTCCACACCACTGAAGTTGCAGCATTTTTACAAACCAATTCTGGTTCATGTGTTTCACTCAACGATCCGCTTTCCCCCTTCTCATTCTCTATCGCCACCATGTGGGTATGAAAACAAAGGCACTGCGCATGCGCACTTTATCCATATTCTATCGCGATATTTTATTTTTTTATCGTTGCCCAACATTAAACCAGTATTACCATGAACAGTATAATGTGGCACAGCCATAGGTGGGCTGGTAGGAATGCTGCGGAGGGAGGAGAGAATGGGTTAGCCAGAGTCTAGAGTGAGATGTACACTTACAGAGAGAGTCGAAACCATCCTACCGGGCGATGTGGTGACAAGAAGCAGGTAGTAAGCGACGTAACAGGCGTGTCTTTTCCTCTGTAGAGCTAACACTCCTGCTGTTTTACTTCTGTACTCCTGTGCATACGTCAAGGATGTCACAATCACATTTTACAGCATCCATGTTATATGTGAGATACTTTAGTCCCAGCAAAGTAGTGTACTGTTGTTGTTTGCTCCATTGCAACAAAACATGCAATGATATTATACTGAATTGCACCAGTTTTTAGGACGTCTATCTTTTACTTTCTGTGGGTTTTTCACTGCTTCTCTGCGATCAGATGAATTGTGCACACTATTTGCTCTTCCACAGCTTTATTTTTTAGTCTTTGAATGCTCCCATCACTTCTGTGATGACAAAAGTCATGATTATGCCATAGTCAGTCTATTTATATAGACCAAAGTCTCATCAGCAGATCCAAACCGACAGAAAGGCCACGGTTTCCTAAGAATAGAGCACTTACATTCACATTGAAATGTCCTGTAACGTAGACACCGTTATCATGGTTTTGTTAACCTTAAAGAACAAAACTATGTGCCTGTTTAAATATTTATGGTCTGTATATACATTAATAATATTTACCATTAAAGGCAGTTTACTTTATACCTAGATCATCGATCACAGTGCATCGATCGGCTTCCTGCTTTACTTCCTCATTGATGACTGAGATGCTGCAATTTAGTCCTCCAAAATATTAAGCAGGGTGCACGCCATCCCATCAGTTTCCATACTCCTGATATAGAGTGAGATTTCCTGAAGCCTTGCTATTTATAGCTGCAGGAGGCAGCTTCTAGCTTCTCCCTGGAGGAAGCTGTCCTTGTTTTTGTCTTCATCAAAAAACCTTAAAATCTAAAAATACAGACACCAGGTTCTTTGTTGGGCTTCTCTTTGTGGTTTGCTGTGGCTTTGCATCTGCTCTGCATCCCTGACCATCAATGTCACCAACATGTGTTCAATGATCAGCCAGTTCACCTCTGAGGGACTTTGGTCTATTCAAACTGGCTGAGATGCTGTGGCTTAAAAAGGTGGTTCAGACTTGAAAACCCTCCGATGGGCTGAATTATAACTCTAATAAGAATAAATAGCTACATTTACAACCTGCATGTTGTGTTTACTTGTGTTGTCTGTGTCTAATATGAACATTTTGTTGATGATCTGAAACATTCAAATGTAACATTTTTGGATTCATTCCTGTGGAGCTCAGTTCGGCACTCCCAGTCAGCGAGCCATGGCATGTATGTATGTGTATGTGGAGACATGCGTCTGTATGTTCGCATGCATGTATTTATACATACATGTATGCATGTGCGTGTATGTTTGTATGGGTGTATCCGTATGTTTGCAGGTGCATGTATAACTTGTACATATTGTTCTTGTGTAAATGTAAATTTGTCTGTGATTGTGTAAATACTTCACACACATGGAGAAATGTCAAACAGCCTTTCATTGTTCTTGTAACAGTGACAATAAAAGCTATTCTATTCTATTCTATTCTATTGCTCTGTCATGAATTCTTGCATCTCTTGCCTGCAAGCACACTTTGCAGAGTGCACTCTGTAGTTTATTTTACATAATAGTTAATACAGTACTTGTATTTAAGTGTATTTCGGTTTATTTTTTTTACATCTCATAGCACTGCAAACACTTATAAAGCATAAAGTTTACTGAGAACCGATTAGTAATTAGGGATGGGTACCGGTGTCCGGTGCCATGATGGCACCGGTTCTGACATAAACAGTGGTAACCAGACTGAAAAGCAGCGCACATTTCGGTGCTTTATTTCTGTGCTTTTTTTTTCCTGAGCTGTCATACACTTTAGATTCTAGCCAATCATTTTACGTTTCCGAGGATAGTAGGCGGGCCCAGGTACGTACGTTCTTTTAGAGCAGAGCTACAGATTAAAAATGTCCAAGGCGAAGCGGTCAAAGTCTGGCTGTACTTCACAGCAAAAGATGCAAACTCAGCAGCAACAAGTGCTTTAAGCTGATACTGTGATACTGTCAAAGGAGGTAACACCAAGAATCTGATGACACACCTGGCGACGCATAGCATTTTTTTTAAAAGCCGAGAAATGCGCCGTATTTGATAGCTTGCTGCGAGACCTCACACCGTGCACATCTACTGCGGGTGTGGTGCCTGTTATCGGACCCGGAGTTAGCAACATCCCCAAGAACCTGAAGAGGAGAGTCCTGGCCCCTAGCCCTGCCAGTGTAGCAGGAATGATGAGGATGATGATGCAGCAGCAGCCGTTCTTCTCTGCCTGAGTAGCTTAATGTTGTTCGTGTGTAATTTACGTTGAGTAGGCTAACCACGTTATTACATTAATGCATGTAAGGTGAACTAGCAAACATCATCATAGCTACATGCGGCTGTCTTCTTGTTTGATGACAGATACTCCCTTCACCCTGGCCAAAAAGGCTAAAATGACCAAAGAAAAAGTGGGAAACAGCAAAACATGAGAGGTTTAGGACAAAGTTTGTGTTTTTTCCATTGTTTAAGCACTGCTTCCAGCCAAGAGTGATACCATATATGCCCCATAGCTGCAGAAAAGGCTAACACTGTTATCTTTTTACAAAAAAAACAGATGAACATGAGAGGTTTTTGGACCAGTTTTGTGTTCTCCATTCGTTAAGCACCGGTTTGAGCACCGTTTGAGCACCGGCACCGTTTCAAAAGTAACGGTTTGGCACCGGTATCGGATCAAACCTAAACGATACCCATCCCTATTAGTAATAAGAGCCTTCTTGTAGTTGCACTAAACTGCACGATAAATCATAGAAGTAATTCAGACAGGGAGTTTTACAGTGGGGCAAAAAAGTATTTAGTCAGCCACCGATTGTGCAAGTTCCCCCACCTAAAATGATGACAGAGGTCAGTAATTTGCACCAGAGGTACACTTCAACTGTGAGAGACAGAATGTGAAAAAAAAATCCATGAATCCACATGGTAGGATTTGTAAAGAATTTATTCGTAAATCAGGGTGGAAAAGAGATTTTCCTTGTTTGAGGTGACCAAATACTTATTTGCCACCCTGATTTACGGATAAATTCTTTACAAATCCTACCATGTGAATTCATGGATTTTCGGTCACACTGCAGGGAGTTCTTAAAATGGAATCAAGTGAATCTCCGTTTAGGGAGCGACTGTGACTTAAATATGTTAAATAGATATTAAATTAAATATAGATCCTGATAAATGCCTCGTTAATTTTTCATCATAGAATTACTGTTGAAACAACCCCTTATCCATGTTTGATGCCCTGCAATGGACTCACAGCCAACTGTAGAAAGCAGCCCAATCAGAGGCACTTTTTCTTTGACCCAGTTTATTCTAAGTGGAGATATTATCTGAATTTCAGGAGTGGGACCACACCTCATTCTCGCCGCCTCAGTTTATATATGCCCCCTTCACCAATACCCTCTGTTCTCATTTTCATGCCCCCCAGGAGCCGCTGCCGATCCTGTTTGAGGCCCTCCCCACACTGCAGCACCAGTACACGGTCCCTCATCCATCATCGTTCATCGTAACTGAGGATGTGGTCCCAGCTAGTGAAATTGCTAGTAAAAATGTTAATGTGATGAACTCACCAGCTACTGGCTCACTGACATCCAGTACAAGAAGGCCAGGCTTACCAAAACATACAGTTTGATTTGTGCGCTCTGCTGCTGCACACAAATACTGTCCAACACAAGGAATTCAGCCTGGATTTACACTCTTCCCAGTGTCCTATGGCAGGTCAGCTCTATCACAGGCAAGGACAGCTCTGACGCTTCAGAAGTGTTATCAAAATAAATAAATAAATAAAATAGAAATAACATACTAGTTTGGATCAAAAGCCAGACTAAAATAATAAGTTTTAAGACGCATTTTAAAAGACTGCATGGACTCGGAGAAACGAATATAAAGAGGGAGGTTACTCCAGAGTCTGGGAGGTACGACAGTAAAGGCCCGATCCCCTCTGGACTTCAGACGAGACCTCGGCTGCGTCAGGAGCATTTGATTGGAAGATCTAAGTGCCTTATTAGGGATGCACAAATGGAGGCGCTCGCATAGATAGCTGGGAGCTAAATTGTTTAAAGTTTTAAAGGTAAGCAAAAGAATTTTGAATATTGGTACGATAATCAACAGGGAGCCAACGTAGGTTGGCTAAAACTGGTGTGATGTGGGCATAATTTCTAGTTCCAGTTAAGAGACGCACAGCTGCATTTCAAACTAACTGGAGCCGGTGAATAGAGGAAGGTGGGAGGCCCGAGTAGAGAGAATTACAGTAGTCTAATCTGGAAGTGATAAGACCATGAATGAGTTTTTTAAGGTCCTTCAAAGGGAGGTATGGCTTTGCTTTAGATATCTGACGCAGCTGGTAGAAACTGTTTTTTACCACAGAGGAGGTCGATTTCTTGAGCTGTCCAGGAAAACACCAAGGTTTCTAACAGTGAGTGAGAGATGGCTACCAAGGGGCCCTAAGGCATCAGTAAGTTGTTCCAGCGGGGTGTGACTATCAAAAACTAAAACTTTTGTCTTTCAGTGTGAGAGACGTGACCACGTTTGGACCTCATTTAGACAGTCAAATAGGGGTTCCAGAGACGTAGAGACATCTGATGTCAAAGGGAAATAAATTTTTATGTCGTCGGCATAGCAGTGAGAGGAAATGTTATATTTTTTAAGTATTACTCCCAAAGGCAGCATGTACAAGGAAAAAAGAACTGGGCCGAGCACAGATCCTTGAGGCACACCACAGTGAATTTGTTTTTAAAAACTGAAGCTGGCCCTCCACCTCTGTCAGTAGACTGGGGTGAGCTTAGAAAGGTGAATCGGGTTGGTTCTGAGAAAGAAAAGAACTCACCAGGGCAAAGCCAAGTTTCAGTCAAGAATAAGAAGTCCAGCCCGGATGAAAGAATCAGCATACAGAGTCCTAAAGTTGGCAGCATGGTGTTCAGATCAGATCAGATCAGATCAGAATGGGTTTATTGCCAGATGTTGAGGTTTACAACATTAGGAAATTGCTGCGGTGCTTCAGTGCAGACAATAAGAATTAAAGTGCTATGTAGAAAGAAAGATATGTGCATGCGATATACATGAGATATATACATGAGAATAAGAATTAAAGTGCTGCGTAGAAAGATATATACATGAGTGCAGGTGGTGATCAGTGCCAAACATGAAATGATGCAGTGACACAGCGTGGGGTCATGTGTTAGTGGCGGGGACAGTCATGTGGTTATTGTTCATGTGTCCAACAGCAGAGGGGAAGAAACTGTTCTTGTGGCGAGAGGTTCTGGTGCGAATGGACCGGAGCCTCCTGCCTGAGGGGAGCAGGTCAAACAGACTGTGTCCAGGGTGAGAAGGGTCAGTTGAGATCCGGGCTGCACACCGCAGTGTCCTGGAGGTGTACAGGTCCTGCAAAGATGGGAGTCTGCAGCCAATCACCTTCTCAGCAGAGCGCACAACACGCTGCAGTCTCTGTTTGTCCCTGATAGTGACTCCAGCGTACCACACGGTGATGGAGGAGGTGAGGATGGACTCGATGATTGCAGTGTAGAATTGCATCATCGTCCGTGTTGGCAGGTTGAATTTCTTCAGCTGCCTCAGGAAGTACATCCTCTGCTGGGCTTTCTTAATGACGGAGGTGATGGTGGGCTCCCACTTCAGGTCCTGGGTGATGGTGGTACCCAGGAAGCGGAATGAGTCCACAGAGGTGATGGGGGTGTCAGTCAGGATGATGGGGGGGAGTGGGGCTGTGTGCTTCCTGAAGTCCACAATAATCTCCACTGTCTTCTGGGCATTCAGCACCAGGTTGTTGTGGCTGCACCAAGACACCAGACGTTCAACCTCCCTCCTGTAGGCAAACTCGTCCCCGTCCGAGATGAGCCCAATGACGGTGGTGTCATCACTTGATTAGCTTGACAGACTGGTGGGTGGAGGTGCAGCAGTTGGTGTACAGGGAGAAGAGCAGAGGAGAAAGAACACAGCCCTGAGGGGAGCCGGTGCTGATGGTCCGGGAGTCCGAGACATTCTTTCCCAGCCTCACGTGCTGCTTCCTGTCCGTCAGGAAGTCAGTGATCCACCGGCAGATGGGATCAGGCACATTCATCTGGGAAAGCTTGCCTCGGAGATGGTCTGGAAGGATGGTGTTGAAGGCAGAGCTGAAGTCCACAAACAGGATCCTGGCGTAGGTTCCTGGGGAGTCCAGATGCTGCAGGATGAAGTGTAGGGCCATGTTGATGGCGTCGTCTACAGACCTGTTGGCTCTATATGCAAACTGCAGGGGGTCCAGGAGGGGGGCCGTGAGGGTCTTGAGATGGGAGAGAACTAGGCGCTCAAATGACTTCATGACCACAGATGTCAGAGCCACGGGTCTGTAGTCATTTAGTCCAGTGATCCTAGGTTTCTTGGGGACAGGGATTATGGTGGAGGACTTGAAGCAGGCAGGCACATGACATGTCTGCAGTGAGGAGTTGAAAATGCCAGAAAACACTGGGGCCAGCTCGTTTGCACAGTGTCTGAGGGTGGCAGGAGACACGCCGTCTGGGCCGGGAGCTTTCCGAGCATTCAGACTCTTAAACTGCTTCCTCACATCTGCTTCATGAATATGAAGAGTTGTGGTCGGAGGAGGTGGTGTGAAATCCTCTTTTGTGTGGGGTGATGGGGCGGGTGTTGCAGGTGAACAGTTTGAAGGTGGTGATGGCTCTATGGAGGGGGGAGAGGTGGGGGAATGAGTGTCCAGAGTGCCTCTATTGTTGGGGTCGTTGGAGGTGTGAAGGCTGCCTGATGGCTCGTCAAAACGGCAGTAGAAGTCGTTGAGGGTGTTGGCTAAGAGCAAGTCATCAGTGGAGTGGGGGGTTTTAGGCTTGTAGTTGGTGATATTCCTAAAACCTTTCCACACAGAGGCCGAGTCATTCTCTGAGATCTGCTGCTGCATCTTCTCAGAGTGCTGATGTTTGGCAATGTCCACTTCTTTAGTGAACCTGTACTTGGCCTCTCTGTAGCAGTCCCTGTCTCCGCTTCTGAACGCCTTTCTCTTTTCCAGCCACAGCTTTTTGAGTTTAGGGGTAAACCAGGGTTTGTCATTGTTATAACTCACCCTGGTGCGTGATGGCACAATGCTGTCCTCACAGAAGTGGATATAGGAGGTGACAGTGTCCGTAAACTCGTCCAAGCTGTTAGAAGCAGCCTTCATTGTGTCCCAGTCTGTGGTCTCCAAACACGTGCGAAGCTCCTCCACAGCCTCGTTGCTCCACAGTTTTTTGGTCCTCACGACAGGTTTGGAGAGCTTCAGCCTCTGTCTGTACGCGGGGATCAGGTGGATCATGACGTGGTCAGAAAGTCCGAGTGAAGCGCGCGACACCGCGCGATAGGCCCCGCTGATCGTGCTGTAGCAGTGGTCCAATGTCCTCTCCTCTCTGGTCGGGCATTTAATATACTGCTTGTATTTCGGAAGCTCATGGCTCAGATTGGCTTTGTTAAAGTCCCCAAGAGCAATGATGAGAGAGTCCGGGTATGTCCGCTCCATGTGGAGAATCTGCTCTGCGAGTGCACACTGAGCTGCTTGCGCATCCGCGTCTGGCGGGATGTAAACAGCGGCCAGGATGAATGAAGCAAACTCCCGCGGAGAATAAAACGGTTTGCAGTGAATGAAAAGATATTCCAGAGAGGGAGAGCAGTGCTGAGCAATCACTGTTACATCTGTGCACCAGCCACTATTGATGTAGAAGCAGACACCTCCACCTTTGGTTTTACCGGAGAGAGCGGCCTGCCGGTCCGCGCGCAGCAGATGAAAGCCCTCCAGCTTGAGCGCGCAGTCCGGGATGTCCTCACTGAGCCACGACTCCGTAAAACATAAGACACAGGAGGAGGCAAAGTCTCTGTTCAAGCTTCTCATCAGGGCCAGTTCGTCTATCTTATTCCAGAGTGAGCGTACATTAGAAAGGAAGATCCCAGGAAGAGTTCTCAGTTCGCGTCTCCTCAAACGCACGAGTACGCCGGCTCGCTTACCTCTCTTTCGACGTCTCACTTTCCTGATCAGAGTCAGCAGTAAATCTGCCGCAGATGCAACAAATATTGGAAATAAATCCACAGGCGTTGTAGTCCTGCAGTTAAGGAGCTCTTCTCTGGTGTAAGAATATCCGACCACTTTTTCTTTGTCTTTGCTTTTTAAGTTAGTTTTCAGCGTTTCTAAATCGGCAAAATCATCACCATTGGGTACATTAGGTATGACAGTGACACTCTTGTTTCTATTGGTATACAATGTACTCACAATTCGAAGTTTTTAACTCCGGATCCGAGCTGGCCGAGTGAGATCTCGAGGGAGAACAAAGGGAAGCGGTGGCGTCCTAGAGGGAAGCGAGCCGGCGTCAGGAACAGGCTGAGAGCTCGTGCACACCGCACACCTCTGCCTAGCATCCTGCTCGCCAACGTCCAGTCACTGGAGAACAAGCTTGACGACCTCAGGGCCAGGATAAAGTTCCAGAGAGACATTCGGGACTGCAATCTCCTCTGCTTCACCGAGACTGGCTGGCTGAACCCAGCGGTGCCGGACCACGCCATCCAGCCGGCCGAGTTCTTCTCGGTTCACCGCATGGACAGGACACGGGACTCGGGGAAGTCAAGGGGAGGCGGCGTGTGTTTAATGGTGAACAACAACTGGTGCAACAGTGCGAACGTTGTTCCTCTCACACGCTCCTGCACACCAAATCTGGAACTACTGTCCATCATGTGTCGTCCTTTTTATCTACCTCGGGAATTTACATCGGTCATTGTAAGTGCCGTTTATATTCCACCACAAGCGGACACGGTCACCGCCTTATGCGAGCTGCATGAGGCACTCACACAGCACCAGACACAACACCGGGACGCTGCGCTTATTGTGACGGGGGACTTTAATAGCGCCAACCTCAAACACGCAGCGCCGAACTTTTATCAACACATCACCTGCCCCACCAGGGGTGAAAGGACACTGGACCACTGCTACACTACGGTCAAGGACAGCTACAAGGCACAATCCCGCCCCCCGTTTGGCAAATCTGATCACGCCGCCATCTTCCTCATGCCAAAATACAAACAAAGGCTGAAACAGGAAGTTCCGGTTCAGAGGAAGGTCGCGCGCTGGACGGATCAATCGGTGGCCGCGTTACAGGACGCACTCGATGACGCAGACTGGGGCATGTTCAGAAACAGCTCCGACGATGACGTCAACGTGTTTACGGAAGCGGTTGTGGGATTCATCGGGAAACTAGCGGATGATACCGTGGAGACAAAGACTATCACAACGTTTCCCAACCAGAAGCCGTGGGTGGATAAAACCATCCGCGACGCTCTGAGATCCCGCACCGCTGCCTACAACACGGGACTCATGACAGGGGACATGGACCCGTACAAAGCCGCGTCATATAACGTGCGGAGGGCGGTGAAAGAGGCGAAGCAGCGCTACGGGAGGAAACTAGAGTCACAACTCCAACAGAGTGACTCTAGGAGCCTGTGGCGGGGACTAAGGACAATAACGGACTATAAAGCACCAACAACCGGTATGACGAACGCGGCCGTGACTCTGGCAGACGAGCTGAACACTTCTATGCTCGTTTCGAGGCTGCAGCTAAGGTCTCCAACAATGCTAGTGTTAGCGGCGCTAACGGCTGCAGACAGGAAGATACTGCCAGCACCGGAAACGTGCTCGTCATCTCCGAGCATGAAGTAAGGAGAGCCTTCAAGAGAGTGAACACCAGGAAAGCAGCAGGACCAGACGGCATCCCAGGTCGTATCCTCAGAGACTGCGCATACCAGCTAGCTCCTGTGTTCACTGAGATATTCAACATCTCTTTATCTCAGTCGGTGATCCCCACATGCTTCAAAGAGTCCATCATTGTTCCTGTCCCGAAGAAACCCCACCCTGCTTCTCTCAATGACTATCGCCCTGTAGCCCTCACCTCAGTAGTGATGAAGTGCTTTGAACGCCTGGTCAGAGACTTCATCATTTCTTCACTACCAGACACACTGGACCCACTACAGTTCGCTTACCGTCCAAATCATTCCACAGACGATGCCATCTCTCATCTCCTCCACACATCACTCACTCACTTGGACACTAGAAGGGGGAATTATGTTAAAATGCTCTTCATAGACTACAGCTCTGCATTTAACACCATAATTCCCTCCACACTCACCACCAAGCTGGAGCATCTGGGACTCAGCTCATCTATGTGTCAGTGGATCTCCAACTTCCTAACTGGCAGACCACAGGCAGTAAGGATGGGCGGACATGTCTCAGCCTCCACCACTCTCAGCACTGGAGCCCCCCAGGGGTGTGTTCTGAGCCCCCTGCTGTACTCTTTGTACACATATGACTGCGTGGCCACTACCAGCTCCACCACCATCATCAAGTTTGCTGACGACACCGTCGTGGTGGGCCTGATCTCTGATAACAACGAGACGGCCTACCTGAAGGAGATTAGGAATCTGGAGAACTGGTGCCAGAGGAACAACCTCCTTCTAAACGTCAGTAAGACAAAGGAGCTGATAGTGGACTTCAGCACTAAGCAGGAGAGGAACTACCAGACCCCCGTCATCAACGAGTGCCCAGTGGAGAGAGTGGACAGCTTCAAATACCTCGGAGTTCACATCACGCAGGACCTGTCATGGTCCTGTCACATCAACACTGTGGTGAAAAAGGCCCGACAGCGTCTCTACCACCTCAGACGCTTGAGAGACTTCCAACTGCCCTCCAAGGTGCTCAGGAACTTTTACTCGTGCACCATAGAGAGCATCCTGGCGGGAAACATCTTAACCTGGTTCGGGAACAGCACCATGCAGGACAGACGAGCTCTACAGAGGGTTGTGCGGTCAGCTGAGCGCACCATCCGCTCCGAGCTCCCTGACCTGCACTCAATCTACAGCAGGCGGTGCTGGACCAAGGCCAGGAAGATCGTGAAGGACCTCAGCCATCCCAACAACAGACTGTTCTCTCTGCTGAGGTCAGGAAAGCGATTCCGCTCCCTGAAGACCAACACAGAGAGACTGAGGAGGAGCTTCTTCCCACAGGCGATACGGTCTCTCAATCACACCACCACACAGTACTGACCCACACATATGGTTCTTACACACACACTGGACTTTCTGGACTTTGGTTTTGCACAACACTGGTCACTATATTCTTCATTTCCGGTTAATACTTGTACAGCTGCTGTTATTGTGTATATATTTATTTATATTTAGATTTCTTCATACATTCTTATATAGTTCTATATTGTGTATTTTGTTGTACAGTTATTTTATTTTCAACTTTAATTTATATATTTTATCTTATTCTTCCCAGTTAAATTTACCCTTCATTCTAATTTGTGTTGTACAGTTATTTCATTTTTAACCTTAATTTATATTTTATTCCTTCCTAGTTAAATTTACCCTTTTTAATTTTTCATATTTATTTCCTATCTTATTCATAGCCTTTTCCTTTTTTGTTTTCTTTAGGTCACGAGCAGTTGTCCAAGCATTTCACTACATATCGTACTGTGTATGACTGTGTACGTGACAAATAAAAATTTGAATTTGAATTTTGAATTATCCAGAGGAGTGCCCAGACACAGAAGAAATGCACAAAAACAAGACAAAAGTAACGCACTGAAGCACCAGGGCATCCATACGCGGCACCATCTTGGTAAAGAACCAAGAAAACAGCCTGGGACTGAACACTAAGAAAACCAAAGAGGTCATTGTCAACGTCAGGAGGCACTGACTTGACCCCCCTCTACATCAACGGGGAGTGTGTGGAGAGAGGGTCCACACCTCCCGGTTCCTTGGTGTCCTCATCTCTGCTGACACCTCCTGGACAGACAACATCTCAGCGGTCGTCAAGAAGGCCCAACAGCGGCTGCACTTCCTGAGAGTCTTCAGGAAGTACAAGCTGAACTCCAACCTGCTGTTGACATCACGGTATGGTACGGCAGCTGCACTAAGGCGGATAGAGGCTTCAGAGTGTGGTCAAGACAGCACAGAAGATCATCGGCTGCCCTCTCCCCTCCCTGATGGACATTTATTCCTCCCGCTGCCTCAGCAGAGCAGCAAGCATTATCCATGACAGCTCCAGTCCGGTTCTAACCTGTTCAACCTGCTTCCCTCAGGGAGGCGCTACAGGTGCATCAGCAAGGAGACCCACAGACTCACAACAGTTTTTTCCACCCGTAACCTGAACTCACACATGATAAACAGAGACTACACAACTATCATCACCACTGTGCAACACTTAATTTACGTGCAGTAACCCACACTGTAAATATATCGCACTATGTTTTGTTTCTATATTTGTAGATAGTGCTGCAGAACTGTGCAACTCACCCTCTTTCTTTCCCACGTCTGCACTGAATAGGAGATGCTCTGAAGCTTATTGTGCATGTGTGTAGTGACAATAAAACGCATTCTATTCTGTTTTTGTTCACATGCTAAGTTCAGCATTCAAAATCTTGGTGTAATGTTTGAGTCTTCTCTGAGTTTCAACTGTGTAAAATCTTTATCTCACTCCTAACATTTCTAAATTGTGAAACATGGTCTCCTCTGCTGAACTGGAAGAAATTATCAATGCGTTTGTGTCACTGCATTTAGATTAATGTACTGGCCTCTGTGCTGGATTAGAGAAACCACCAAGGCTCTGCACCAGTCTACAGCTGACTCTGTCCATTCTTTTAAAAAGCAGGTCAAAACCTTTTTGTTTAAACAGATTTTCTGTTGAGAAGTTTTTAAAAAATTTTAAAACTACAGGTTTATGTTATTTTGGCACTTAATGGGGTTTTTTTTGTGATGGTTTGTCTGTGAAAACGTCCTCACAATCACTAAAAACCAAAGAACACCACCCCCACAGTAAAGCGGTGGAAACATGGGTCACTTTTCTGCTAAGAGCACAACATGACCTCCCTGCATGGAGGGGCCAATAGACAGGACCGCGTATCGTACTGTGACGAGGAACCTTCGTCCCATGAAGATGGATGTTCAAGCATGACGATGATCCAAAACATCGTGTCGAGGTAACGAAGCAGTGGATGAAAATAAGAGTGGCCTATCGAGTCTTCCACTCATCACCTCCAGCTGGTGACGGCAGATGGCTGCCCCTCACCGAGCCTGGGGTTACTTCTTCTTCTCTGTAATGTTGTAGGGTATTTACCTTATAAATATGAAATATATAAATATGAAACATGTCAAAACAAAGCAGAGACAGCGATCAGTGATAACTGATTCTCAGTGCTGGAGATAAGGATGTACGGTAACCTTCAACATTACACATCCTGTGGACACATACTGTTTGATCTATTGTTAGCATAAAGACGCTGACAGGTGCAGATGAATGAGCCCCTGATTTCTTCAGCCTACAGCAGACAGACTGTCAGGAGTTAGCTGCAGGACTGCAGAGCGTATGCTTGGTTTCATGTTGTGTTGTTTTTAGCCTGACAGATGCCAAATGATCTGTCTGATCAAACGGGCGATTGTGGAAGAACACAAGCGCTTTGTCCTCTGGAGGCTGCTGACCTTCTCTGGCCACACAAACTGCTACACACACTCACACTGACATTAACCTGTCACTGTGGTACACCACTCTATACTTCACATATCTTGGTTGTCCTCATTTACACGACAAACTCTTAAATAGACACACACAGTGACACTGTACGCCACCCCGAGAGGCCCAGCGTGGCACGCTACTGGTGTGTCACATGCTCAGAGTCTAAACAGCCTCTGTGAACCCACACTGCTGCAAATATGTCGCCAGCGCCTTCAGATTCAAATCAGTGTGTCATTGAGCAACAGAGGTTAGCAAAGGTGTCCCAGTCCAAATATGGTGTAACAGCAGGAACATGTGGGACATTCCTTTCTTATGACTTCATAAACTCAGCTACTGGGAGATTAATCCAGCGTGGTGTGGCAGCTTTGATCGTAGACCAAAAATGTGCGCTCCAAAAAGATCCCAGCGTAATCAAAACAGGCCGTCCTTTGGCGTCCACCGGGCAGTGTTTTGTAAATAATGTGTGTTTATCATTTATATGGGAATATAAAGAACTAGTTTTAGCTGTTCTACATAAACAGCATATCCCAAATATCATCAAAACAGAAAATTAGAATAAGAGCTTTCAAATCCAATTTATCGGCACAATTATTTCAATTTACTTAAATGTGCTCCGAGGGCTAACAGGCTGTTTAGATCACAGGGACATGTTACATAATGAAGTAATGAATGTCATTTCTAACTGTTTGATTTTAAAAAGTATGTTTGATAAATGTGGGACAAGGACAAGCATGTAATGGGATTAGTGGGGACACATTCATGGAGGTGAGGAGAAGTCCTAAAGCTAGCTAATGAAAGGACAGCAAACTAACACAGAGGAAGAGGTCAAGGCAGAACAACAAAGATTTCTTTGCAGGGTGAGATGAGGAAGGGAGGAGAGTAACCACTGTGATCACCCAGAAGAGAATGACTCAGGTCTGTGTCCAGTCTCCCCAAATCAGCATGACACAGCAAACTCAGCTACATAAATCTCTGAATTACCAGCTGAGCCACTAATCCAGGCGGTATGACACTCGCCAAACTGCTAGTTCTGTGATATTTTACCACCGAGCATAAAAGTGCTTACAGGAAAGGCCAGGAAAGAATAAGCCATGAATACAGAGTTTAAATCATAAGAATATTTTATAACGTTTAACATTACGCAGAAGCATTTCATATTCATGAAACGCTTTCAATTAAAAGAAAACATCGAAACAGGTAATAAGAACACACCCAACATGCTCAACACCCACTTTAGTACTTCCTACTCAGCAGTTTCAATTACTGGTTAAAGCAAATGTGTTAGAAACTTAAAGCACGTAAAGAATCTGCTCAAGTCAAACAAGACATCAGACAACACATCACCAAGAAGGCAAGTTTAAAGCAGTCCTACAGAAAGGTTTCAAAACTCACTCCCACAGCTTGATTCCAAGGATGTTAGATTCCTATCGGGCCTTTTCTACTGTTAATGTTTAAGCTAAATGACAACTTTGTTTGTCCACTGTCAGCATTCGAAACAACTTCTACAGGGTTTAATGGAGCACACAGATTTGACTTTTTACAAAAGCACTCAATGAGCTGTAGTAATGAAGAATTGTATCACAGTACGTTTTGTCATATCCTGTCTAAGATGTTTTTTCTTGCATGAGCCTAAGCACTCATTTATACTCGTATCCAATACAACTGATTTCGGTTTTATGCTTCCTAAAACCCTTAAAATTCCTTGTCAACGTCTTTTAGTTTAACCAATCCTAAAGAAAATCAAGCTTTGCTGCTCTACTCTATTTCCCGTTCCCTGCAACATGTATGTGGATGCTGAATGAGACGGGTGGAGGGATGAGCGCTACATGGTTGTGTTTGAGCAGGAGGGCTGGATGATGAATGGGCTTTTATAGACATGCTGTTCGTTTACGGCAGGCTTGTAGGCGATGATCTCTTTAGTGTAATATGAAAAGGAAACAGACACATCGTGATATCACAAACACAATCCTACATTTGTGCCAACCTAATAAAATAATATACAGTACTGTGTGAAACTCATCAAGTGGCCTGAACTAAAAGTTCTCCAGCAAGTTCAGTAGCATTGCTACTTGAGATTGTTCATGTTGCAGCCAAGAACTTCACTGATGACTGCTGCCATGGTGTAAATCAGCTGGTTGGTTCCAGCGATGGTCACACTAGGGACTGTCCACTGCAGTAAAAACTCTGCATTATCACTCCGTTACCTGCTGCAAGCACTGCCACAGTCTGATTTTCTTTCATCACTACCTGAATTGTTTGACTAAAAGGAAAAAGAAATGGCAGATGTCCTTCTCTACAGGGGAGAACTGTTGGCAAACTGTTCACCACCCCCCAACCGCCCTGTCTGTCATCACTCCACTAGCATTGCTGTTTGTAATTATATTCACTCCACTTTTACACACCTGTACATAATATCCTAAAAGCCAAAAATCAATTAGAACCCTGCTCTGTTTGGTAATGAACTGTGATAAAACAAATATCCCCTGCCTATGAAAAACCATAGGCTTCCCAAGGGAGTCATGAGTTCATAATGTTCATGTTTATAAACACTGAAAGCTGACATGGAGTAGGTCCCAGGCCCTGAACTCCATAAGCAAGAAAATGGATTGATGTATAAATACACACACACATATATTAGGGGTGCAACGATAAACAAAATTCACGGTTCGGTTCGATACTTTGGTGTCACGGTTCGATACAACAAAGTAATAAAAAATAAATAAATCTATCTGATGGAGGAATCGCTCATCTTTGGAAAAGAGAGTTTATTACAGAGAAATGTCTCTTTCAAAATAAAAGCTCTACTATACGCTTCTTCTGGGCTATATTCTCTTTTTTTTTTTTTTTTTTTTTAATAAATAGGACAGGGGGAATGAATGAGAGAGAGAGGGGGAGAGAAAGAAAGAAAACCCAAGGGGAGAAGAGACGGTGAGAAGGGGGGGGAAGAGAGACAAAAAAAAAAAAAAAAAAAAAAAACTCCTGGGTCACCTGTATGGAGAAAAAAAAACAAACAAACAAACAAACAAACAAACAGAGGAGACAGCAAACAACAAAGAGCAACATAATAATAGAGAAAACAAAGCACCATCACAATAAACTAGCTAGTCATAGATATCAGTATTTACTAAGTAATAAACGATATTGTGCAGCACGCAAGATAGACAGCGCACAGTGTGCTTTGAGGCAGCAGCCAAGAAAGCTTTAGTCCGCGTCTGTGAATACCCATGTGTGCATACCTGTGTGGATCAGCATGCTTGCATTCCAAAGGTTTCTCCATGTAATGATCTGCTAGAGAGTGTGGGGGGGCCACAGCCCCGTCCTCCAGGGTGTGAAGCGGGTATGGAGGAGATCAAAACTCCAGACATCCAGAGGCCCCCAGAACACAAGAGACCATGGAAGACCAACAGAGGGGCAGCCGCGCCACTGTTCCAGTAAGAGCTGAGGAGAGTCCCAGACGAGGGCTCACTCAGCAGCCGCGGAGCAGAAGCCAGGGGGGGTTGCAGTGACGCGCCCGTGAGCTCCGCCGGCCCCCAGCTGCGCCTGAGTGACCGAGCCCTAGGCCGAGAGGCCGGGGGCACCCCACCTCCAAAGGGGCCCGAGCGAGCCCCAGGCCCCAGGCCCCGACAAGCGGCCGCCAAGGAGTGAGCCGGTGTGTACCCGGACGCCCACCCCCAGACACAAAGAACCACCAACACACCGACACCTGAGGGAGTCCGCCACCGGCAGGGGAAGTGGTGGTGGGTGGAGATAGGCCTCCAAACCTTGGAGGGCCTGAGGTGTCCCCAGAGAGGTGGCGTCTGATACCCAACCTGACATATAGACACAGACATACAGGCACACACAGACACAAACATCCATTCCCACCCTCATGCTCTCATATGCACTCACTCCACACTCAACCAACGTGGAGACAGACATAAAGAGACGCTGTACACACAATCACACTCCCCAAGCGTACTCTACAAACCGGGTCTAGGTACCCTTGTCCCTGGAGGGGGGAATTGCACCCAGACCCAGGTGGTGTTACCCTTTTCCCTGCGGTGGGGAGAGGCAGACCACCCCGACTCCGCAGCAGCAGGGAGGCCCCACACCCCAGACCGCAGTCGGACGGCCAACTCCTCCTACTAGCCCTCCCGCTCCAGCAGGCCGCAGAGAATGGGGGTGGGAGAAGACTCTGGGCTATATTCTCAGCAGCATATTAAACATATCAGGTCCCCATAAGGAGAATCATGTGCTAACGGCTGTCTAAATGACTCGGGTAAAGTTTGTAGCATGGTGCTTGTTGTTTTGTCTGCTTCCTCTTGTCTTTGCACTAGGATGATGTCGGAGTAAATGTGCAGTCATATTCGTTGTGTTCCCACTAGTGCTGTCAGCGTTAATCTGAAATGACCTTAACGCCACAACACGGCAAATCTCCGTTAACAAGCTACCGCGGATCACCCCGTGCGTGGGGCTGGACGGCGTCAACACGTTAACGAGCTAACTGCGCTAACACACTAGTTCCCACCCATGTAATTGAGCATTGCGTGGCACATCCAACATACTGTTTTACTTTAGTCCATGACGCGCTTACCTTCAGGGTCATACGTCACATGAAAACCAAAATAGTTCCAAAGGCCAGATCTGAATGAGGGTGGGGGAGGTTCAGTTTGCCATGTTGCAACGAGCTTAGCTTCTGTCTGCTAGCTTGCCCTGCGCTCAGTGGATCTGTGCTCGACAGTGCAGCCTAGGCGGAGTAGTCGAACACAGATCCACTGAGCGCTCAACACAGACAGCATCGTCAGAAGGAAAGTTGATAAAATAAATTAAAAATGTTGTATTGTTCGATACATATGTGTACTGAACCGAAAGCACTGTATCGAACGGTTCAATATCGATACGAGTATCGTTGCACCCCTAATATATATACATATATATATGTGTGTGTGTGTGTGTTTCTGTGGTTCAGCATTATGATGCTGAACCACATCATAATGAATAAATGGATAAATTTCCAAAATCCCGGAGCAATGCAAATTAGCCGGTGCGAGGTAAGGAGCTCTGTCATTGGTTAGACAGTCTTAGCTTTGCACCTATACCAAAGGCCATTCAGCCTCTGTGTTTACACTCTGCCTACACAGATGTTGGACATGAGACGACACAGGAAAAGGATTTTTGATGTGAGGTTTTTATTGAGATTTTATTTCTTTTTTTTTTCTGATTTGAAGTATTTATTAATGGAATAATTATTTATTTTCAAATACTGATTTATAAATATTTATTTATTTATTTATTTTTTTTGCCTGTCCCGTTTGGCTCTTTTGCATCAGAATTGTTGTCTAAAGGCAAAGAAAGATGCCCAACGGATTTACTTTACCAAATTGACCATCCCAGCCTTGCCGTAATGGTCCATTTGATTCACCTTTTATTGTTTATTTTATTTTCACTTACTGAATATGGGACAGACTTGACTGGGGGAAAGAAGGGGAGAAAGAAAGAGAAACAGCTGAGAAGAGGGACGGGGGAGAAGGGCAAAAAACAAAAACCAACAGAATTTTATTTTCAATTAAATTACTAGATAATAAATTACTTTTGTATTGAATAAATAAAATAACTTAAAAATGAATTTGTAAATTAATATTTTATCGCACAATTCATTGTTTAAGCAAAGAACTTTTTATTTCGATGCGCTGGATCTTCTGGTCCTCTGCACATAAGTGGATTTCCATTTAGACTTTATATAGACAACAACTCAAAGTGCTTTACAACAAGTCACATTCACCCATACGATCATCTAGTGCTGTACTTTAAACACTTTAAACACAAACACAGATACTGTGGGGAGAGGCCACAGAGGCACAGGGAGAAAACTCACACAGAAATCCAACAATTAAAGAGGAACCTTCTCGATGTAACACTACCATCCTGCAAGATGACCTGGTCCTGGGCCATCTTAATAAGCATGCTGTGCACAGTAGTTTCATATTGCTGCCAGAACAAACACCAGACAGTTTGTACACAAGGCTCAGATTCTCGCTTTGCCAGATACAGACAATAGTTTAAGATCCTAATGTCTCTGCACAGCTCTGTATGTACTGAAATATCCAACCTCAGATATTTCCTGCTCACTCTCTGCACCGCCTTAGACAACAAGTAGTTCATGCTATACATAGCATTGACTTTTCATTCCAGCCATGTGCACTCATCAGGGCATCAGTGCTGCCGTAGTAACCACACTAACACTTCCTTGCACCTGTTGAAATGGCCTCAGTCTGATCGTGCCCTGAACAAACTCACCTTTAACATCCCACACACGGACTAAATATGTGCGTGTCAATAACACGTGACAGGAGAACATGCTGGTTGTCTGTCATGGGGCTGAATTAGAAACAGAGCATGAACTACAGTTTGTCAGATTAAGACTGATCAGGTCCAACATCCGCTCCCAGCACTGATTTACACGTTTGGTGTCACATTGAAGGAAACGCCTACTGGCACAACCTGCATGTGTTAAACTGCTCCTGCGTGTAAACAGCGTGTCACTTACGGCTTTTTGCATCACAAGGACGCGCACTGGCGTCTCAGGGTGACTCAGATGTTTGCTGAATGAGGTGTAGACCGGACTAGGCGGGACTCATTTCACCAAAACACGAGCTTTTCCACCCACCAGTGTTTATCTGTGTGCTTATTTTAAAGAATTATTCCATCGTTATCAAATACGAAGCATTACACGCACGTCGTGCCGTTTCTGCTGAGTCAGACACCAGTGCTCCCGTGTGCTGATTCTCGGGTCCATCTTAAACTGGTGTGTTTGCGAATGAACTTCGGTAAAACGTTACAACGTTACCGGGCGCGCAGAGGGTCTCGGAGGCGTGTCGTACCTGTCGGGTGGTCGCGGGCTCCTCGTTCCCGGTGGGTGAAGGTGTTTCTCCTTCAAGCGATGCTGGGGTGACCGGAGAAGAAGCCATGTCCCCCCGACATCACCTCTCACTAAGCGCCGCTCCTACTGTGACTTTCCTCGGTGTCCTCCAGCGTGCAATACGCTGCCTGGCGCAGTTTGCACGGACGGTGGACCGGTTGCGTCGCTCGTTTCCTGCGCGATCAAAGTGAGTCTTCGGCTGCACAGTGCAGCCACTGTCCCTCCTCCGGCCGGCGGACTAGTCCAGGCGAGGCGGATGACGTTGTCCCGGGTCTCGCTCGCTCTCGCACATGCAGGACTTGGCCCAGTCTGTCTTCTTCTGCCTCACTCTGCGCTCTGCTTTTCACTTCATGTCTTTTTGTTTTGTAAGGTGGCTAACACGATCACTCCTCTTCTGCCTGCAGGACTCTGTGACTGCTCTGTGCTGTGGCAGCACACTCCAGCCTGATAGTTCATTTTACAGCTTTTGGCACTGCGACGCTCTCCTCGGCTCGACAGACACAATCTCACCATGTCGGCACAATATACTGAGTGCAATCCATAACATGATTTTATCTCACTGTAACTTTGAAATCGACCAAATGTTGCGTAAATGACGTGTCACGTGAGTTGAGCACACATGCACACCCCCTGTCCTCACAGCAGACATTCATTGCTGCAACAAAAAGTTGCCACACATATTTCTACATGAAACGTACTGAATCAGTTGGCACATATTTAATATATATTAAATATAATATAATGTTGTTTTGTTGAGTGGCTGAAATAAAGCTGAATCACATCACAGGAACGACACAGCCCTGTTCCTCCAGGCTGTTAACCTGTGAATCAGCAAACATGTATGATTTATTGTCATTCATTTGCTGAACAAACTTTCCTCTGAACTTTGACCCTGAAAATTCAATTCCATTTTATTTATATAGCGCCAAATCACAACAAAAGTCGCCTCAAGGCGCTTCATAGGTACAGAGAAGAACCCAACAATCATATGACCCCCTATGAGCAGCACCCTAACCATGGATTGGAGAAGAATGTGAGATGGTAACAATGAGAGCTCAGGAGATGGCAAATACACTAGAAGAGCTACCTTTATATCACGCTGAGCTGAGGGTTTGTCAAGCCCAGCTCAGATTTTCAGGAGAAAGGTGATCTGAACCAAAAGCAGGAGGAGATCATCACTGCTGGACCGAAGGCTAAGAAGGAAGAGCTTCTGCTGTTTGCAGTGTATACTGCTGTGGATGCTGTATCGTGTGACATGCACAAGATGTTTTATGCAGACTGAACTCTTTCTTTGTAGTGTTTACCTGGAGAAGATCGGAGGGGCTGGCTAAAATGATGAAAGCTCGAAGCAGATCAGAACACCGCTTTGAAAACTTGTACGTGATGCTGTGGGGTTGATTCAGTGACCTTGTGGGGCCATAACAGAAATGACAGCAGTGTAGTGGATCAAATAAAGAGTGATGATGTTATATTTGTGACTGTAGCAGGACCAAGGCTCAAAAGGTTGCAGGCGTTGTTAATTGAGCAGAAGATGGACGGCATCAAGCCCTCTCCTCGACAGCTACAGGATCACAGTCTGCAGGTTCAGTTATGCAACGTTTTAGCATCGATGCGTGAAGTTAAGAGCAGACAGGGAGGTTATTTTTGCACTGGGCTGGAATGACTCAGTTTACCTGTCAAAGGCTATCACGGCTGGGAGAAAACCCTCAGCATTAGTAAAGAAGGACCACGGTGGCCTCTGGGTAGAAACACTGCAGAGTTCATGTGGATACGCTGCTGCATTAGGTCAGATAGAAATATCATAAAGCATCATTAAGTAAAAACGTTTATTAAGAACAAATGTTTAAATATTGTTAACGTGTTTCCCAGAAACATCTGTAGAGACAAAGAGCTTTCTGTTGTTGCTTCGAGGAAACAAGCTCTTCTTTTTAGTTTTGTCCTGGTATTTATTCCAGGACGGACTCATCCACTGAGCAGTGTTTGGGTTTCTTCCTTTTCCTCGTTCTGGATGCAAACTATTACAACTCGGGCTTTATTTCAGTGACAATGGCCTTAAGCTGCAATACAACAGGAAGTTACTCATATATAGTAATTTCCCAGACCATATTAAAAATCCATTAACAGGAAATACAAATGATGGGACAATGCCACAGCATGGACATTAGAACAGTTGGGAAAATTTACCTGGAAAAAGGTGAAAATGAGGCTTCATTGAACTGGAATTACAAAGACCAGGAATGTGAGATCCACCAGCCACAACTGAGGGTTTTTACACGTCATATCCTCAAAGTAGAACTACAGTGATCAAAAGAATCGACTTTAATGTTATTCTTTCTTTATTTATGTCAGATTTAACCCCCCAAAAAGCTTTAATCTTTAACTAGTCTTTGGACGTAGCTACAGCACGGTCAGGTTGACAGTTTATGGGTAACATGTGGCCACCAGGCACTGCGACACACTTCCATGTTATATTACCTTGGCGTCCCGTAGGAATACAGGAGAATCATGTGAGGAATCTAAGAGTTGTTTCTTAATTCAATTCAGTTTTATTTACACAGCACCAAATCACAACAGCAGTCGTCTCAAGGTGCTTTATACTGTAAGGTAGCTCGTACAATCATACATACAGAGAAAAACCCAACAATATGACCCCCTGTGAGCAGCACTTTGGCGACAGTGGGAAGGAAAAACTCCCTTTAAACAGGAAGAAACCTCCGGCACCAGGCTCAGGGAGGGGCGGGGCCATCTGCTGTGATTGGTTGGGGTGAGAGAAGGAAGACAGGATAAAGACATGCTGTGGAAGAGAGACAGATGAACCGCTGAGTGTTGTCCCGTCGAGGTGGCTCTTCTATGTTGTGCATTTATGGCACCAAACCACAAATGCAAAGGAAGAAAGGGTCGAGGCACAGCACCCAGCTGCCTGACAATATTCAGGCAACGTCCAAAGCCCCACAAAGGACCTACCCACACCCCACTGGCCCCGCCCAGATCAAGGAGCTGTCACAGCAGACAAAAATGTGAAGTCCGCACATAGTCGCCATGGCACCCACCAACCCACCACACCATCCCCCATGGAGCTACCAGGAGAGGCATACTGGCCCACTGAGGATCACAGAGGAGCAGACCCAGGGGGGCTGACAGCACAGCCCCCACCCACCAGTCCTGCAGCTTATATTGTATATTGTATGAAATGAAGGAAGGTGAGTGCTATTTTAAATGGTTGTAGAAAATGAAAAAACAGCAGGTGTATTGGCTGCATTTTTAGATAAATAGTTGTATCTGTTTACAAAATGTACAATTTATATTTGCATTTCAAGTTATAAACATTTACCCAACACGTCTGTGGTTTTTTTACAGTAAAAAATACTGCTAGGATTTTAGGTTCTTTGTGTGATTTCAGATCAGTAATAGTTACATTAATAGTAATAGTAATACTAATGCAGTATGTCAGTGAAAAAACAACTAAATTCAGTTGAGCTGAAAAGATACCAAACAAAGCAAGAGGAGGAAAAAATAAAATGAAACAATCTGAGGGTGAAATACAAACGTAAACTCAAAGGAGTCACAAATGTCCGGTTGTATTTCAGACCTCAGAGGGTGAATCCAACAAATCATGAAAAATGAGGTTTACATGTTTGTTCATGACAGTGCAGATTTCTGACATTTTGTGTCATTTAAGCTGTAACAATGTGACAGTTTTCTAACAAAAACAGTGAAACTTAAGTTAGACTTGTGTTTGTAAATGAAGCGCCCCATGTTGTGTAGCTTTCTGGAGTTTATACTTATTGGGCTACATATGTATTTAATATACAGGCTGTACAGTACATAACATCAAAACTCACATGTTTCATGTAACTAAAGTGTGTAATCATGTGGGTACAGACAATAATTAAGTTATAGACTATATTTATATGAAAAACGTGCATACTTACTGCATTTGAATCATTTTAACCACATGTAACCACCTGCATATGTGTTTGGGGGAAAAGGCTTTGATTTTGCCACCCTAAGAAAATTTCTCTAGAGCCGCCCCTGACCATTTCACAGGATTTGCATTTAAAGATGCAACAAGAAAAAATGGTTAGGGTCAGGAGGTCAAAGGTCAGAGCTCCTGTGGGTCTGAGGGCGGCCTCACGCTGGAGAAGGATGAAGGAGTCTGACCTGAGCCAGTGTTTGACATGAACACATCAGCACTGCTGTCAGTGAGCCTAACGACAGCCGTTAGCATCATTTCAGTGTTTCAGTCATAAAAACACTTCCTGTCTCTGTGGTGGTTACAGTGACATCATGCAGTTTGTGCTTTGACCTCCAGAGGGCGACAAATCAGCACAGACAGAGAGCTCCATTCAAACTTTGCTGCCATCAGGAATAATTCTTCAAATATAATCATCAGTGTTTGAGCAGTTATGATATCAGGGACAATCTAGACATGTGTGACAATACTGAACATGTCACATGACACACCTCAAACATCATGTGATCCACTCTCAGTCTGCACTTTCATTCATGACTTCAACAGGTTGAAATGAGCTTTGAAGAAACATCAGTTCAGTGCTGAAATATTTAAACGCTGCAGGAAGAACAACAACAAAGTGATGACGGATGTTTGTGCTTCAAACAGGAAAACCAGCAGAAATAAATCACAGCCTGCCAGAGGTTTGGAGTTTCCGAGGTGCACCTGAACGCAGCACAGTGTTCCAATGCTCCTGATTGTCCTCAAACGTCTCTTTGGGTGTTTCCTTCCTGCTCAAAGTTTAATTTCACTTCCTGAACTTCGTGGAGTGGAGCTTGTTGTTGGTGTGTGAAGAAACTGTAAGTTTGCTTCGTTTCCTCCTTTAACAGTTTGTCTTTAGGAACTTTACTGTTTGTTCAGCTCGTGTTTGATTTCTTCACACAACAAACTGTGTGTGTTTGTATTTCCGGTCTCTCCATTAAAGTCAGTGTGTAATGTTTCCTGGCTAACATCAGCTGTGTGCAGCTTAGTTCAGCACAAATCTGCCGCTCCATAGTTCACGGTAACGGACTCACAGCTGGACCAACGAGGCCGAGTGTGTCCGCCACTCTGAGCTACGTTCGTGTTTGTGTACTTGTAGTTTGTACTTTGAGTTCACTCAGAGCCCACAGAGGACGCAGCGTACGTGATGACGTCACAGCCCTTTACCTCCTTTACTGTCACTGTGATTAATATTTACACACGAGACACCTGCAGAGCTCTGACGCTGAGCTAGCACACAGCATGCTAACGCTAAGCTAATGCTAAGCTAACCTAGAACCCAGAGTGAGTTAAAGCTGAGTAAACACTGACCCCAGACCAGCACCGTGATTTGATTTTGATTTTATTGATTAGCATTCAAATATCTCAGTGAAAACAGAACAAAAATCGACCATAAAGCAAGTAAGCATGAAACAAGGCTAATCAAAAGGTATTGGCTGAAGCATTTGCTTATTACGCCAACCCTTTTCACAAAATATCTTTTTGCATGCAGCTCCTGTACACAGGGCCTGAAGCAAATAAGAAAACAAAGCAAAAACCAAACAAACAAACAAGAAAAAAAAACTTTCCACCTTAGATAAGTAACTACATCAAAGCAAAAGAATCAAGAGGTTGTTTTTTTTTTGCTCTTTTCATTCTTAATTTATATATTTTTCTAATACTCTATTTTTAAACATGTTTTTAAACAAGGAAAATGAACTACACCTTTTTAAATCCCTGTCAGAACTATTCCACAGGTTACCTCCTCTAACAGAAACACATCTCTGCTTTATATTTGTCCTTATCTTGTTTTTTTTAAAGAAATCTCTTCCCCTTAAGTCATATTGACTCTCTCTGACTTTGAACAGCTTCTGAGTCCTGCGGCAAAGCAAGTTATTTTGTGCTTTATACATTATCTGTGCCATTTTATATTCAACTAAATCATAAAATTTCAGGGTATTCAGATTAATAAACAAAATGTTAGTTGGTTCTATATAGTTTGATTGGTTTATAATTCTTATAGCTCTTTTTTGTAACTTGAAAATAGGAAGAGTGTTCGTTTTATATGCATTAGCCCATATCTCCAGACAGTAAGTCATATATGGAAGCAACAGAGTACAATAAAGTGTGTATAATGATTTTTTGTTCAGCTTTGTTTTATAGAGAATAGCAATGGTTTTTGACATTTTTGTTTTCACAATGATAAAGTGAGCTGCTGCTGCTGAACTTGAACAGGTAACAAAGTGATGAGCAGTCAGGCTGCAGGTTTCTACCTGTTCATGTTTCTACAGTAGAATCACTTTGAAGTGTCTTTGTGCTGTTTCATCTTTGATTTGTGTTCATAAACACTCAGAGAAACATCACGTGACCTCATCAGGATCTGTGTTGGTGTGTGGGGCTGTACCTCAGCTTTATGTTGTTACATGCTCATTTGTTCATTTTAACATCAAAGTAATGTTATGAGGAGTAATGAAGTAACGTACTCCATTACTTTTAATTAAAGTGTTCTGTGTAATATGTGTAATAATGACTGTTTTGAGTAATGACCAACACTGATCACAACAAAGAGGAAATGCCTCCAACATGCACAAACATTTGAGCCACAACATGCAGTTAATGTGCACAAATGTCTTTGATATGCTGCTCAGTGATGGTGGTGACTGTCAGAGCAGAGCTACTGAGAATCAATAAGTAATATCAATGATGGGATCAGAATCACTAAATTCTTCTCATCCCTGTCAGTATCATACATGTGCTGTATAATGTGATAAATGTAGAGGTGCTGGCTGTTCTCTCACTCTGCTGTTTAGCTGTAAAGGACGCCTCCCTGCCTTTGTCTCATTCATGACCTTTAATAGTCTCTTCTAACATGCAGAGATCTGTATGATCTGTTTCATAGAGTCTAACCAGCCTGTACAGGTAACAACAACAGTCACTGCATCACTGACACACAAACGTCATCTCTGTCAATAACAACATTCATACATGGAATAAAAACACATCAGTGGATCATTGCTGGAGCTGATGTTTGTGCTCCTGGTGCAAAGGCTCTCAGTTTCCTCCTTGAAATAACATCAGTGGTGGGTCAGCGACATGCTTTCTTTCCCTCTCAGGTTTAAATATCTGGGACTCTCCACCGTTTGGTTTTAGAGCTGAAGAAGCTTCTCGGATGAAACGTCTTCCAGAAACTTAAAGACGTCTCTTTTCTCTCCAAGCTCCTTAGATCACATGACCTGGATGACTGAACCCACAGACACATTGACCTGGTTTCTAGGTAGAGCTGGGCGATAGAACGATAACGATATGTATCGCGATATAACTTTTTCTCGATAGAAAAATTAAACTATTGCGATAGACCTCGCCGCTCTTGTCCTCTTAAAAAAAAAAAAAAAAAAAAAAAAGGTCAGCCAATCCAAACTAAGTAGCCGCACGTGTGTTTGTTTGGGAAGCAGCCAGCGCGTAATGGAGGAAATGAGTGTGCCGACTAGAAAAATCAACCGAGCGTGACCGAAGAGAAAACAGATGATGGTTCCAACGCCGGAGAGATTGTCGAACGGAAGAGCCATAGAAGCTCCGTAGTGTGAAGGTATTTCGGCTATTTCAAGTCTGACAAAAACAGAGTAGCGTGCACTGTAAATGTGCCGAAAGCAAGTCTGGAAATACAATAAACTGGTGCATGCGTCACACTGTGCGCCACGTTATTGTTTCGGTGAAATGAATTTCTACAATACTGTTAATTCTACTCTCTGCAGTGTTTAAATGCTTACATATACACACAGTTACTGTCCGTCCACACATACGACTCGGTTCTGCTTCTATGCCCCAGCTTTGTTTACTTTTTCCCACCGAGGCTTCTAGACTTCTGATTGGCCAACATTTCTGCACGGTTAGGAATCTAGCGCCACCTGCTGCTTTGGCATGTTCATAGCAGCGTTTTCCTTCATTTCTGCCTTTATGTGTGGACGGGATTATTTTTTAAAACGAAAACGGAAAATCTCCGTTTTCAAAAATACCCGTGTACGTGTGGACGTAGCCTCAGTCTCTGACTGGAAGCGCTAATTCGTCATTCGGCTTTTGTCAGACTAAAGTAACTGTTAAAACTGTTTGAAAAGCTCAGCTATACAACAAGGAGAGATTGAGAATTTCCTTTTAGTTCTCAGTTTATTTGATATTGACAAAAGTTAGTCAGTTTTGTCTGTTCTTCTGTAAAACAAACTAAGATTTATTTTTAGAATTAATATTTTGTTTCTAAGTGGAATTGACAATTTAGTCTGTTTCGTTTGTTCTATTTTGAAACTTAAACGCTTTAGCGGCTGCCTTTTGTGTAGTTTGCAATATTTGCCTTTATTTATCTGAAAAAGTCTCATGTTCCTTAAGTACATCTACCCTGTTGAACTTATTATGGGAAATAAATATTTAAATAAAAACAAGCTGCTGATTATTTCACATTTTACTTGTGAGCAACGGCACATTTAAATCTTACAAATATAGTTATTTGGCTGATATCGTGATAGATATCGTTATCGCCTGAAATGAAAAAAACATATCGTGATATGAAAAAATCTCATATCGCCCAGCTCTACTTTAAAGGTGATTGTTTAGGACTTCAGCAATAATACAGACAGCAATGTAGTTAGCAGTAAAACAGCTTTATTGGGAATTAACTTAAAAAACAAACAAACATCTGTCTCCTATTTTCTGTCACACAGGAAAGAAGCATCAATATCTGATGAGAAGACTTATTTATTTCTTTTTGGGGGTTTTTTCAACAGGAGAAGAATATCTAACAAGTTGATTTTTTCACATCTTAATTTTTAAGTGAAATGTGCATTTTGAGTTTATACACTCTTTATATAAGGCAACAGTTTCCTTTTGCAGTATTTTTGTGTGGAGTGTTTTTCTATTTCTTAACAAAAAGGGAACAAAGGTGTTTAAGTTCACCTAGGATGATTTGTCTTAACTTTCACATGGTCTTACTGAGGTGATGTGAATTGAAACATGCATTTTTTTTTTGGCGGTGAGGGAGGGATGTGCTGGAAAAGTTTGAAAAGGGACCTTGAAAGTGCTTAAGAAGTGCTTGAATTTGACCCTGAAAAAGGCATATGAACCCTGATCATTATCATTAGCCTGTGTAAGTCCTGAGTGTCCTCCAGTTCAGTGTCTTTGTCAGTCCCACATGTGTCGTTTCTGTTCAGCTGGTCTTCCAGTCAGTCATCCATCTCAGACTCTGTCATTCTGTCATAAACACCAGCCTTCACCACCTGTGAGGCCTGCGTTTGGGTCCTCTCTTCTCCACATCCACACTGCGATGCTGTGACATATACAGTACATAAAATCAAAATTCACGTTTTATGCAACTAAAGTGTTTCATTATGTAGGCTACAGAACATAATTCAGTTATAGACGATATATGAAACATGTATACTTACTGCATTTGAATCATTTAAACCATATGTGATATAAACACCTGCACGTGTGTTTGAAAAAACAAACGCTTTGATTTTGACACCCCAAGAAAATCTTCCTAGATCTGCACGTGTTCAGAGTAAGAGCAGAATAAACAGCAGCAGAAGCTGATTGATGAACAGCTGAATGACATATCAGCTGTAGCTGCAGCATCTGCACAGAGTTTGATTGGCTAACGCTGATTTGTTTGTTTTTTTAAACAGGACAGCAGAGAGAGAGAGGAGATGGAGAGTGCAGCAGATTGATGAGACAGTGAAGAAGAGGTGAGCATCTGACAGAGCAGAGCCAGTTTAAAGGAGCCTCACAAGCTCACACATGACAGCTTCATCAACATGGAGCTCTGAGTGTTTATTAAAGGATCATTGGACGCTCTGACACAGCTGACTGCAGCCTTTAGCTGTGAGCACACAGTGTCTCACATTTACATTCACTTCCCTGTCAAACTCAGTAACTTTAAACAGCTGCTGTTATCAGGTGAAGATAGCAAAGCTTTCAGGGCTGAGCCCCAGTGTTTCAGGATAATGGCCCCAGAGACCACAGTCACATATGTGGGGAAGGATTTTAAGTTTAAAACTTCCTTTAAGCACTAACAGCAGAGACGCACAAAGTCGCAGACAGGGAACAAAGTATTTTAGGTTTGTATTGTCAGATTATTTAATCATTATACTGAACAAATATGTGAAAAAGTAAAAACCTCTATTATGATGAGGTTATCACTACATTCACATGTCGTCGATGTGTTCTTTCACACAGATCAGTTTCAGTGTGTGTGGCCCGTACACTAAACCATGACACAAATTCATATGATGTGACACCCAGACTGTGTTCACTGTTTCTTTTGGTAAAATCATCTTCTCGTGTTTTTATAGAAAGATGATGGAAGAACCTAAAGAACAGCCAGCCAAAGCAGCTCCATCAGCAGGTAGGAGATCAGTGCTTTGTATGATGAGACGTATGGATGTATAGACTTCAGGCAGATTCTTTTTTGTAACTGTGACAAGTACATGAAATTCACGAGTTGTAACCTGTCCTAATCTTTGCCTTAATCTTTCTGTGGGACATTAATATAACATGAGAACTTCCAGTCTAAGGAGTTTGGCAGAGAAACAACTGGACTTTTTTGTACTTTGAACCCACATATGAGGTTAAAACGATGCCACCTTAAAATGAAACTGAAGAAATATTGAAACTGAAACAAATGTATTGAAAGTGAAATGATAGTGAAAAAACATAAATATAGAAATTTAAAGAAAAACTCACTGTTCATGTGGTTTTCACACTTACATCGTTTTTTTCCACGTACAGTTATTTTTTCAGCTTCAATTAGTTGGCACTGCTTCGGCATCTGAGGGTGCGCTTGAGGGGCGGGGCTTCAGAGCCACATATATGAGCCACATATGTTTGCGCACATTATATTGCTGACCAGTGACTGTAGAAATCATGGACGACCTAATATCTGCAGCAGCCGCAGTCATGAAGAAACTTGCGTATCTCTGAACGGCACATAGAGCGGGGACGCTGAGAGGAGGTCCAGCGTTTACCGACTGTTTCAAACTGACAGACTCAGGTGTTCTTCAGTGTCTGCCTGACAGAAGGACCTGAGAGCCGCCACAATATTTTTGGTAAGTGAAAGGTGTTTGTAAGCTAATCTGTAGCTAACATCCTTAGCTAGCTAGCTAAGATGGGCACTCGGCTATCGGCAAAACTTGTTTTGTAAAGTTTGTTTAGCTAACCCGTGCAGGTGAACGAAATGAGCAGAAACGCACCGGGCTGCTCAGTCAGTAACTAACCACAGTTACTGTACTTTTATTATGAGTATTACACTGTAAGAGCAACAGGCTGCACTCTGCTGCAGCTCCTGTGCAGAGCTGATTATTCAATATGTGCAAACAGCAGCATGTTTTCACTCTTTTGCCACATCTGTAAGGATATTAACACATATTTTAAAAAAGGCTTGCACTTCAGTAACCCCTCATTAATCATTAATTACAGATTAAATAGCAAAGCCTAATATTTATGTACTCAAACCAAATACTTCTGCTTGGCAGCTTAAGTTAAAATGTGTGTTTCATTTTTCCTCGGATTACATTTTTAGCACTGACTCTGTGTATTGTTTTTACTAAGTTTGTTTCAAATATTCAGGTTAAATAAAACAGTCTGAATCATTCTTATTGAGGTAAGTTCACAAAGTTACACGTGCAGTACAGCTTACATCCTTTGAGAGGGAAAAAAGCATTAATATTTGTTATGATACCTCTGTATGTTGGTGACCACGGTGCAGCAGCAGACTGAACCAGGACTGAAACCTGCTCCGTCTGCTCATGTATGCAGATTCACATTCACAAAGCACCAACAACTCAAAGGTTAACATTATATTGGAAAATCTGTTGGTATATACGGCTTTAAAAAATAAACAGCTCGTATGTGAGCAGAGCTGAAGAACTAAAGAAATGTAAGAGAAGAACTTCAGATCCTGGGTGTGTGAGGACAGAAGGATCAGCTCTATTTCAGATTTGAGATAAACTTTATATTTCAGTTTGTGATGGTTCTGTTCTCTTTGTGATTGCAGGAGCTGCCCTCAGATTCAGACCTCAGCACCACCCAGTGACAGCAGACAGATCATCCAACATGTTCACATGTTAACTGCAGAATGAACTGATGCAAACAGTACAAAGGTTAAAGCACCACATGTGCTGTAGTGAAAGCTGCAGCTGTTTTATTGATAAAAACAAAGTCAAAGGATTAATCACCCCTGTATCATATGAATGTTGGGTTTTTCTCTGTATCTGTTATTGTACGATCTACTGTACAATATAAAGCACCTTCAGGTGACTGTTGTTGTGATTTGGCGCTATATGAATAAAATTGAATTAAATTGAAATGTAACTGTGTCACTATATATCAGCATTAACAGGACCTCAGCTTGGTGTTTCACAAAGCTGCTGATCTCAGACCTGCACAGCTTCCGTTTTAAACACTGAATGTACTCAGCTGCATGAAGAGCACGTTTGAGTTTCTCTGACACAATTAAATAAAAACTGATGAAGGTCAAAGGTCGTCACTTGTATGTCGAACTACAGACTTGTCATCTGGAATTCTTTCACAGGTTTTTTTTTTTGCCAATAGTGTGTTATTTACCATAAAGTGATTCAGAGTCATTCATACCAGAGTAACCAGAGAGGATCATATATTTTTAAATATATAACTATCCACAGGACTGAATATAATATCTCTAAGTAAAAGTCCAGAGACTCTGAGGATTATCCAAGTATTTATAACATTACACAAAGCAAAGCTCAAAAAGCTGCTGGCCCTGATGCATTACAGGGCATGCTTGCCCCCCACACTGGATCCTCACCAATTTGTCTATCAAATCAATGGAGTACAGAGGATGCTGTATCCACAGCTCTTCACTGTGTACTCTCACACCTGGACAACAAGAGTACTCATGCAAAAATACTGTTAGTTGACTTCAGCTCAGCATTCAGTACAGTTCTTCCCTCCAAGCTGATCACCAAACGTGTGGATCTTGGACTCAACAACTCCATCTGTACCTGGATCATGGCTCATGGACTTTCTGACCAACAGACCTCAGCATGTTAGGTCAGGCCATAACAGCTCTACCACTGTCACACTCACACTGGCACTCCACAGGGCTGTGTGCTGAGCCCGTTCCTCTATGACTGCAGACCTTAGTATGCATCCAACTCCATCCTTGGACGGGTCTCCAGCTTCAAGTTCTTGGGGATCCACATCTCTGAGAATCTGTCCTGGTCAACTAACACCTCCAGCCTGGTCAAGAAGGCCCATCAGGGCCTCTTTTTCTTTAGGATACTGAAGAAGAATCAACTTCCACCGCTGTGTGATAGAGAGCATCCTGACCAACTGTGTCACAGTCTGGTGTGGGAACTGCTCTGCTGCTGACCGCAAGGCACTGCAGCGCCCAACACATCACAGGGATTCCACTTCCTGGCATTGAGGATGTCCGCAAGAAGAGATGTCTACGCCGAGTATGCATCATTCTCGGACTCCTCTCATACTGCCAATAAACTCTTCCAGCTCCTCCTCCCCTCCAGGAGGCGCTACAGGAGCCTTCAGACTAAAACCAGCAGGTTTAGGAACAGCTTCTTCCCCACAGCTGTTACCCTACTGAACTCAGTCCCCGCTGAGCCTTTCCATCCACTCACCTAACCCTTCTACACTCCTCCTCCCAGTGACCATGATCCTTTCATTATCAACATTCACCACGTTGGTTACTGCTGTAGTTTTAGGACACTGACATGGTGTAGTCTCTGTTATAGTGCCTACACTGTTATAGTCTGTTCAGAGAGCTACGCTTCCACTACTGTAGATATTTTCATAGCACTCTGTAGATCTGTTTACCTCACAGTGCTTCATCTTTATATATGTATATTTGTTCATAGTATACCTGTATACCTGCCCGTCTGTATAGCAATACAGATCATCTGTGTATCGGTTACAATATTATTTTTCAGTTTCAATATTTTCTTCAGTTTCATTTTAAGCTGGCATAATTTTAACCCCACACATCCTAAAATTCAGTATTTGTTGATGAGATGATGAAGTTTTAATTCAACAAAGTTAGAATATTTTTCACATGATGTCGACTGAGAACCATGTTTATGTCTCTTTCTTGTTTCTGTAGAGGAGGAGCTTGCCAGGGTGCGGTCAGCCTTTGTCTGGAGGGTAACAACAGAAATCCTCACACAGCTGCTTGAGGCCCTCGTATGTGACACTGTCTTAAATGAGTTGGAGAAAGAATCGATACTGGAGAAGAACCTAGCCAGAGCAGATAAGGCACGCAGCTTGATCGACACAGTGAGGAAAAAAGGAGACAAAGCATGCAAGATAACAATCAAACATCTTCAGATCAAAGATCCTTCTCTTTCCTCTCAGCTACGTTTATACTCTGATCCATCTGCTCAACAAGGTGAGGTCATGTATCATATACCATGAATAAAAATGGTCACCTTGCAGTTTGTTGAGATGTGAAAGTGAAACCTCAGAATTCACTGTAAGAAAAAGGAGAGGGCAAGAACGTCATTCTACGACGAATGTTTGGATTTGTTACATGCCTGCAAATATATTTTCTAAACTACATGGACATCATAAACCTGTGAAACTACTTAGATCTAATGTGAGCTGTATTTAATTAAACACAAGTGTTCTTTACTTTTAAAAACCATGCAAACTGATTGCCTTAAAGAAGAAAAGCATGAGTCATTTGACTTAAATGCCACATTTTTATATAATCAAGTTCAAGTTCAAATTTTATTCATCACCTGCAGTGTCAGGTTGCCCTGCAGTGGAATGAACCCGCCCCCCGACCATACACACACAACACAGACATCACATGGGGATACAAGTCAGAGAACGTTGCATTATAGAAAAAACACTGAAATCTACACTACAATGGGAAAGTACAAGGGGAAAAAAGAGACCTCTGCTCATGCTGGGCTATAGAGGACAGCATGAGAACAGGAAACAAAAAAACTCCTCTGCACAGAAAGCACATAAATGTCCACAGTACAACATTATAGAGCACGTGACCAACAACAAGGTTGGTTAGGGGATAAGGAGTAATCCCAGGCAACACAGCAGCCATCCTGCCACTGCGCCGACTCTCCGGCGTGGGCCCAGACCCGCCTCGTGTTCCCAGGAGGCAACAAGCATCGAAGGCATTGGAAGGGGAGGGGGGATGTGTGAGTGCTTATCAGTGTAAATGTATGTGTGTGCGTGTCCATAGTTCAGCTGAGACAGTGTCCTCCGCCCTATCAGGCTAAGTAAACAGTCTACCAGCCAACCCAGGTGGCCTTGCATGGAATGGGAAGGAACAGACTCAACACAGTCGTTATCAGGGAGTTTTTGTTCAGCTCAGGCCTTGAGCCCACAGCTGGCGCCGAAGGGGTAGCCGCATTATATGATTTGTGATTTTTCTTTTACAAACAACTCATGAGAATTTCAAGCTGTTTTTAACACTCCGACACCGACACTGGTCTCTCAATCTCCCGCTGGATAGCTGCGAGCCTCTCAATTATGTTATTTACCTTCAATTCTGTGGTCTTTTCAGGCTTTTGCTCACAGAGCAGATTCTGAGACTTCACGACCGCAGCCAACTGATCCGCGATGTAATCCAGCTTCCGCCCCAAGGTGTTGTTCCGAGTGGATTCTTCCTTGATGTAATCCAATATACACTCAGAGGTGTTATTCTGAGCCTTCACTGCAGCCGTTAGCGCCTCCAAGCTCTTAACCATGCTGCATTCACTGAGCCCTTTCTGAGAAGCCGCACCTCGTCCCATCCTTTCAATCCCAGCGGGCAGCCTTGTGGGGGTTTGAACAGCCGGTTCCGCTTTCTTAATTCTCCGATAAACCAGGGCCAAGCCAGCTCCGATCAGCAAGAACCCTGTTATCATGGTTCCGAATAGGTACATATCTTCAGCGTCCTCGATCGACAGTCCCGCCAGGCACACGATCCTCCATGTCTGCCACTCGTCCATCGTGTATCCGGCAGGGAAAGTCCCTCCAGGGCACTCGGGCTCTCCCGAGCCCAGACAACTCGTTGAGAAAAGGGTGTCAATAGCATTCAGAGACCAGTTGATCAAATCCATAATTCTCTTTTAGGTTTTTAGACACAGACTGTGAGAGAGTGTTCCAGGGAAGTGAAATACACATGAGACAAGACAAAGACACAAGAGGCTAAGCAGGGAAGATAAGGGGAAGGAGAAGAGGAGAAAAGTGCGACTGCCTTCGCCAAGAGCCAAACGAGAAGGAACATGTTTAGTGTGGCCAGAAAGGGTTTACATTATCTTTCGCCATTGTAATTTACGACAAGAATTAAATGTGAATTACTGAATCTCTCTCAGATGCTTATTTAAATAACATAGCAGTGTTGTTATTTTTGGTGACAAAGTTTGGAGAAGAGGCACAGAAAGCAGAAACCTGTTTAGCCTGCACATGTTGGCATCAGGTACATATGAAAAGCTGCAAAGCAATACAGATGTGTAGGTTCAAAACATTTAATGTGGCTGTTTTCAGGAATTACATTTAGGAATTCCTGTAGCCCCTTTTTTCTGGTTTTCTGGTAGAATAAGTATATTAAAAACTAAAACGTATGATAGGCTCAACAAAGGACAAAGTACGTCACATAGCTCCTTCAGACCAGATTTGTATTTTTCCTTCTTTTTTCCTTTTTTTGATTCAGATGCTCTTCAGAAGTGTCAGCCTAAACTTAAGTCTAAGCTGAAGAAGAAGTTCCAGTGTGTGTTTGAGGGCATCGCTAAAGCAGGAAACCCAACCCTCCTGAATCAGATCTACACAGAGCTCTACATCACAGAGGGAGGGACTGCAGAGGTCAATGATGAACATGAGGTCAGACAGATTGAAACAGCATCCAGGAAACCAGACAGACCAGAAACAACCATCAGACAAGAAGACATCTTTAAAGACACACCTGGAAGAGATGAACCAATCAAATCAGTGCTGACAAAGGGAGTGGCTGGCATTGGGAAAACAGTCTTAACACAGAAATACAGCCTGGACTGGGCTGAAGACAAAGCCAACCAGGACATCCAGTTCATATTTCCATTCACTTTCAGAGAGCTGAATGTGCTGAAAGAGGAAAAGTTCAGCTTGGTGGGACTTGTTCATCACTTCTTTACTGAAACCAAAGAAGCAGGAATCTGCAGCTTTGAAGACTTCCAGGTTGTGTTCATCTTTGATGGTCTGGATGAGTGTCGACTTCCTCTGGACTTCCACAAAACTACAATCCTAACTGACCCTAGAAAGTCCACCTCAGTGGATGTGCTGCTGATAAACCTCATCAGGGGGAAACTGCTTCCCTCTGCTCGCCTCTGGATAACCACACGACCTGCAGCAGCCAATCAGATCCCTCCTGACTGTGTCGGCATGGTGACAGAGGTCAGAGGGTTCACTGACCCACAGAAGGAGGAGTACTTCAGGAAGAGATTCAGAGATGAGGAGCAGGCCAGCAGGATCATCTCCCACATCAAGACATCACGAAGCCTCCACATCATGTGCCACATCCCAGTCTTCTGCTGGATCACTACTACAGTTCTGGAGCGTGTCCTGAAAACCAGAGAGGGAGGACAGCTGCCCAAGACCCTGACTGAGATGTACATCCACTTCCTGGTGGTTCAGGCCAAAGTGAAGAAGGTCAAGTATGATGGAGGAGCTGAGACAGATGCACACTGGAGTTCAGAGAGCAGGAAGATGATTGAGTCTCTGGGAAAACTGGCTTTTGATCAGCTGCAGAAAGGAAACCTGATCTTCTATGAATCAGACCTGACAGAGTGTGGCATCGATATCAGAGCAGCCTCAGTGTACTCAGGAGTGTTCACACAGATCTTTAAAGAGGAAAGTGGACTGTACCAGGACAAGGTGTTCTGCTTCATCCATCTGAGTGTTCAGGAGTTTCTGGCTGCTCTTCATGTCCATCTGACCTTCATCAACTCTGGACTCAATCTGCTGGAAGAACAACAGACAACCTCCAAGAAGTCTGAAACAAGAGAATCTGCAGAGAAACACTTCTACCAGAATGCTGTGAACAAGGCCTTACAGAGACCAAATGGACACCTGGACTTGTTCCTCCGCTTCCTCCTGGGTCTTTCCCTGCAGACCAATCAGACTCTCCTACGAGGTCTGCTGACACAGACAGGAAGTAGCTCACAGACCAATCAGGAAACAGTCCAGTACATCAAGGAGAAGCTCAGTGAGAATCTGTCTGCAGAGAAAAGCATCAATCTGTTCCACTGTCTGAATGAACTGAATGATCGTTCTCTAGTGGAGGAGATCCAACAGTCCCTGAGATCAGGACGTCTCTCCACAGATAAACTGTCTCCTGCTCAGTGGTCAGCTCTGGTCTTCATCTTACTGTCATCAGAAGAAGATCTGGATGTGTTTGACCTGAAGAAATACTCTGCTTCAGAGGAGGCTCTTCTGAGAATGCTGCCAGTGGTCAAAGCCTCCAACAAAGCTTTGTGAGTAAACATGAACTCATCGCTTCATTCTTAAAATCATGGGAAATAAATCAGAGGTGCTCAGTTCAAAGAACACTACCACTTTAGAAAAATTAAAAAATAGTCACTAAAATAGTCATGATACTTTAAATATTTCTCTCCAGCAGGACATGTCAGCATTTCTGAAATATTTTTGTCTTCAACTCGAATCAAAGCACAATCCAGATCCAGCCTATAAGAACATGAGCTCTGATCCTTCAGCCCCTCTGACAGGTTTATTATCCTCAAGTTGTTCACTTGTCTCCAACAACCAGGAGTCTAGCTCTGTTTTTTAAAGCAAATACTTGAGCTACCAGACTGCACCTACATCGTTTTCAGATGTTCTTATTTTAAGGTCTGGTTTGTGTCTCATCTTTATTGCAATCCCCCATGTCTCTCTGTTTTTCAAATATAAATCTGTTACCTCGGTGTGGCCAGAACAACATGGTGAACCCAAAATACAGACAAAGGTGAAGGAACTGAATATTACTAGACGTGAAGGCTTTATTTACACACAGGAACTTGACACTTGGAATTTTTTAACATGAACTGTGAACTATGGCGGAAGTCAAGCACTTGAAGCTGTGAGCATGAAGTGGGCTCTATGGTAGGTTTCCGGAAATGGGTCTTGGTTGATGGTAATCTGAGTCACTGTAACAGAGGTAGAGCAGCATCAGAAAGATCACTGGTGGAGGTTACAGTAAGTGAACGAGGTTATCTTCAATGTCTTATTTGGGGTTTCTGTAGCTCAGGAGGTAAAGCTGGTCTGATCTGACCTACTGATCAGAAGGTTGGTGGTTCGATCCCTGGCTCCTCCAGTCTGCATGTCAAGTATCCTTGGGCAAGATACTAACCCCAACTTGCTCTCCGATGCATCCATCAGAGTATGAATGCGTGTGAATGTACTTAGAAAGCACTAAGTTCAGATAAAGTGTTTGTGAGAATGGGTGTGATTGGGTGGATGTGGCATGTTGTATAGAGCGCTGTGAGTACTCCGGGAGAGTAGAAAAACGCTATATAAGAATCAGTCCATTTACCATTTACTTGTCAGTAATTGGAAAGCAACTTGGGGAAGGCAGGTGGTGAGGTCTGGGTGAGTACTTGTTAGCTTTGAATCCAGGCCAAGTGGTCCAGTAAGTCTAAGAGACGAAAGGCATTAATGTGGCTGTGAGTGAATCAAGAAGACCAGCATCCAGGAAAACGTGACTGAACTGCAAGGGTGAGTAGATGATCCGAGGATTAGGAGGTTAGCAGAGTTATTGGGAGTGCTGATGTTATATTCAGCCTAGTAGATTACTGTCAGGTGTGGACAGTGGACAGGCTGACCAGGCTTCACCCAAAGGCAGAAACCAGAGTCTAGTGGGAAACCACCGCCGCTCACACAGACCATGACAGCAGCATGACCCCCCCCCCCCCCCAAAGCATTCTCTTTCACTTGGCATCATTTACCTCTCCCTTCTCCAATTTCTGATGTGTCCACCTTTGCAATGACAACTGTGATCAGGGTGAACCAAAAAGGTGCCGTGGTGAACAGATACTTAAGTTTGGTGAATGCAGTTTCAGCTTTGGGGGACCAGATGCATGCTGAGACTTGAGTGGTGCAGCTACCTGACTATAGTTGAAAATGAACAGTCTATAAAAATTTGCTATTCCCAAAACCCATTGGAGATGCTTCTTGAATCTACAATGGGTACAAGGGGTAGGCCACTCTGTTAAAGCTTTCACATTTGCCAGATCCGTCTTCACCTGCCCCCGTGCCAAAATGTAACTGAAAAAAGTTATTGATGAGGAATGGAATTCACACTTTTTTGCTTTGACATAAGGTTTATTCTCCAGCAAACGTTGGAAAAATAGCATGGACATGAGACTGATGTTCCTCGCAGGTTTTGGGAAAAATGAGGATATCATTCAGATACACCAATACGAACCTGTCAAGGAATTCCCGGAGGACATCGTTAACTAATCTTGAAACATTGCGGGAGCATTAGTTAACCCAGGCGGCATGACCAAATACTCGTAGTCCCCCAATGGCATGTTTAAAACGGTCTTCCACTTGTCTCCCTGATTGATCTGGAAAAAGTGGTAAGCGTTGCGGATGTGGGGTTTTGTAAACCCAGTGGCACTGTGAAATGGCCTGAAAGCAGAGCTAATGAGGTAATAGGTACTTATTCTTGATGGTAATATCACTGAGGCCCCTGAAGTAAATGCATGGCCAGAGAGAGCCATCCTTTTTCCCCACAAAAAAGAAGTTCCAACTTGAGATGACAATCGTTGGATTATGCCTGCACCGAGGGATTCCTTAATGTACTTTTCCATAGCCGCACACTCAGGTCTAAGCAGGTTATACAGCCAGCTAGAAGGCCGGGTGGAGCCAGAGAGTAGTTCTATGGTGCTGTCCTGTGGTTTGTGAGGTGGCAGTGAAAGCGCTTTACTTTTGCTAAATACTTCCTGAAGATCATGACATTTGGTGGGGACAGAGGAGAGATCTAAAACAGTCTCAGTGTTGGTTGATGGTTCCACAGGTTCCGGTGGACGGGCAGAAACAAGGCAATTTGAATGACAGAACAGACTCTAACTGATTACCCTCTGACCTGACCAGTCTAAGTGGGGGTTATGTAATTCTAGCCAAGGAAACCAGAGTATGAGTGGTTTGTGAGGTGCATGAAAAGCAAAAAAGGTAAGTGTTTTCTTGTGATTGCCAGGGGTGACAGGCTCTGTGCGCTGAGTTATGTGAGGGGACACTCGGTTATTTAATGACTTAGTGGGAATGGGCGGATTAAGGGGGCATAGAGGGATGTTTAACTGTCTCGCTAACTCAGACTCCATGAGGTTCTGATTGAACAAGAGCCTGAAAGGTCTGGTTAACTAGAACAGAGAGTTGGAGTTGCAATCTGGGTTTTTATGTTTGTGTGAGTATCCTCCACCCTTATCCCTGAACTTTCCAGTGGGCAGACCCTGGTGTGGAATCGAAAACAGACAGGTTCATCACGAGAAGCAAGTTGATCTTTCATGGTTTGATTTAATGACTGAAAAACATACAGCGGACGGTGGTTAGCACTGTTGCCGCACAGCAAGAAGGTCCTGAGCAAAAGTCTTTACAAACTCAACCAGGAAATCATCATGCGAGCAGAAAGAAAGAGGATGAGCAGATAGGTAAGCAAGAGAAACCCGCCAGCGTCCTAGGTTTCCAGAGAAGGTTCAGGTTCCAGGTACCTGAAATGGGATGTAATTCAATTCAATTCAATTTTATTTATATAGCGCCAAATCACAACAGTCACCTCAATGCGCTTTATATTGTACAGTAGATCGTACAGTAATAGATACAGAGAAAAACCCAACAATCATATGACCCCCTATGAGCAAACACTTTGGCGACAGTGGGAAGGAAAAACTCCCTTTTAACAGGAAGAAATGTTTGGTGTCAAAGCACAGATCCATCCAGTCTCTGTATTTCAGCTTATTTCCTTTATACACACATTTAACAGGAACAGTTTCAGACAGCTAGTGTTTACCTGACATTACCTGCGTACCTCACAGTTTGCAGGTAATGGGCATAATAATTACTGAACAGAGACATCCTGCTGTGAACTTTGTTGCTGTGGATCTAAAATGTAAAAATACATCTGAGAAGATTTCTAATCATGATTTTATGAGCCCCCAAAGTTTGATTCTGTTCATCTGGACGTAGCGCTCTCAGCGGGAGAAACATTTTGTCACTCATCAAGATGACTTCTTCAGGCTCAGCTGACTGCAGCTTTCCCCAATCTTATAAAGAGTACATCTGCATAATGACTCAAACCTAATGGTCAAGGAACTGACCTCCCAGCCTTATTGTTCCTTCAGTGGGCTGGTTTCAGTCATTATGCAAATGTACTTTTTATAGGGTTGGAAACCAGAAGTCAGCTGAGACTGACGAAGTCACCTGGATGAGTGACGAAATGTTTCTCCCACTGAAAGCGCTACGTCCAGATGAACAGAATCAACTTTTGGGATTTACTAACCTGGATGATTGAGCATGGATCAAGACGGGTTTTTATGAGGTATACAGTTTCTTATAATTTCTAAACCAGAAGGTTGAGGAGATGGAGCTCATGATAACTGGCTACTGCCCTTCAGCGTGCTTTATGAAATCATCCAATCAAAATAAAGTTGGCCTTTAGGGAGAGCGGGTCTTTAAAGGGGAATGAGCCAAAGCAGCTTTTAGACAGAAAATGAAACGAGAGTCCAGGATGTGATACATTATTTATAACTACATTTACAGTAATCACACATATTAGAATTAATAAAGTGACCAGCAGTACTGTAGTAAGTGTAATACTGCAGTATTACACACATATTAGAATTAATAAAGTGACCAGCAGTACTGTAGTAAGTGTAATACTGCAGTACTCACAGGCCTGTGCCAGCAGACACTGAACTACTGTCACTAAATCAACCTGCTCTTCACTGGTTTCCATTTACATACATTGGAATAATTGTGTTTAATTTGAAATATTTTTCTTCTGTTACACTTAAATTCTTGAACATTTTTTTATTTAATTGTGCATTGTAGTGTACTCATTTGTACACATTTGATTACTTAGATTCAACATATAAAGAGATTTTATTTGATAATAAATATTATTGTTTTGTTGTTCTTGTTATTTTTTTCAGGCTGAGCAGCTGTAAGCTGTCAGAGAAAGTCTGTACAGATTTGTTGTCAGTGGTCAGCTCCCAGTCCTGTAGTCTGAGAGAGCTGGACTTGAGTACCGACAGCCTGAAGGCTTCAGCAGTAAAGCTTCTGTCTGCTGCAGTGGAGAGTCCACACGCCAAACTGAATATTCTGAGGTCTGACCGATTTGTATTCTTTTTTCTTTTGTTTGTTTGTTTTGTTTTTAACTGAGAAAATAAATCCAGCAATTTAAACAGTAGAGGTAAACTTTACTGTTGTTTCGTACCACATCTGCTCAGCATAAAACAACAAGGATTCTTAAAATATAAGATTAGTTATTGCACCCTGATTACACTTTAACATCAGTCTTTGTTCATGTTTTCATTTTCAGACTCAACGTCTGTGAACTTCTAGCGGAAAACTGTGAAGCTGTGTCCTCAATGCTCAGCTCTCAGTCCTCTACTCTGACAGAGCTGGACCTGAGTATCAAAAATGTGCAGGATTCAGGAGTGAAGATTCTGTCTGCTGGACTACAAAGTTTAAACTGTAAACTAAATACTCTGAGGTCAGATCAATTGACATTTTGTTTTTTTTAAATGAACCAATTAAACATTTTATTCAAGGCTTCCGGTTCCGGCGCTCGTGGGGATGGACACCTAGTACGAGAGCTCTCGACTGAAACTTATTAAAACTGCCCCAAGTAAATTAATACACTATCTAAGTGCACATAAAGAGGAAAAAGGGGTTTAAATGATGTCCAGAAAGAACAAAATAGCTAAGAAGTTAACGTTTGAAAACGTGGAAGATGGCAATGTGCAGCTAACAGAAGGGGCTAACGTTAGCCCCTATAGGGCTAGCCGAGGCCACTCTCCCACTCCTAGCCGCGAGGATTCTGGGACAGAAGATGAGGTTGACCCAGCAAGTTTGACGCTGATACTGAAAGAACTGAGAGGCGTTGGGAAAGAGGTGAAAGAATTTCGAAAAGACACGAAAGCGCAACTGGTGGAAATAAGGGGTGAGTTGGATAAAGCCAATGCGCGGCTTAATGATGTGGAAACCAGGGTTGCAGAACACAAAGATAAGCTCCAGAACACAGACGAGATTTTGTCTGAGATACTAACAATGCAATTCAATTTTATTTATATAGCGCCAAATCACAACAAAAGTCACCTCAAGGCACTTCATAAATACAGAGAAAAACCCAACAATCATATGACCCCCTATGAACAAGCACTTTGGCGACAGTGGGAAGGAAAAACTCCCTTTTAACAGAAAGAAACCTCTGGCAGAACCAGGCTCAGGGAGGGGCGGGGCCATTTGCTGTGATTGGTTGGAGTGAGAGAAGGAAGACAGGATAAAGACATGCTGTGGAAGAGAGACAGAGGTTAATAACACATATGATTCAATGCAGAGAGGTCTGTTAACACATAGTGAGTGAGAAAGGTGACTGGAAAGGAAAAACTAAATGCATCATGGGAATCCCCGGCAGCCTACGTCTATTGCAGCATAACTAAGGGAGGATTCAGGGTCACCTGGCCCAGCCCTAACTATATGCTTTAGCAAAAAGGAAAGTTTGAAGCCTAATCTTGAAAGTAGAGAGGGCGTCTGTCTCCTGAACTCAAACTGGGAGCTGCTTCCACACCCAGTCCAACATAGCCAGGCTTTCTTTGCTGCTTTGACAAAACCTCAAATCCCAGTCAGAGATGATGAGCATCATCACAGTGATGATCATTTCTCTGTAACCCAGGCTTTCTGCTTCAGGATCTGTGCACGCTCAGAGAACAAGGAGACCTTTAAACATAATTTCACTAAATGGATGGATTGAGCTCAGCCTACAGATGAACTGGTGCCAGAGATCATAAAGAACATCAAACAGTCAAATTCAACACTTTTAATGGAAATATGAGATTAATCTTAAAAGTAGAGATAGTGTCTGTCTCCTGAATCCAAACTGGAAGCTGGTTCCACAGAAGAGGGGCCTGAAAACTGAAGGCTCTGCCTCCCATTCTACTTTCAAATACTCTAGGAACAACAAGTAGGCCTGCAGTGTGAGAGCGAAGTGCTCTAATGGGGTGATATGGTACTACAAGGTCATTAAGATAAGATGGGGCCTGATTATTTAAGACCTTGTATGTGAGGAGCAGGATTTTGAATTCAATTCTGGATTTAACAGGAAGCCAATGAAGGGAAGCCAATACAGGAGAAATCTGCTCTCTCTTTCTAGTCCCTGTCAGGACTCTTGCTGCAGCATTTTGGATTAACTGAAGGCTTTTCAGGGAGTTTTTTGGACATCCTGATAATAATGAATTACAATAGTCCAGCCTGGAAGTAATAAATGCATGAACTAGTTTTTCAGCGTCACTCTGAGACAGGATATTTCTAACTTTAGAGATGGAAGAAAGCATGCAGGAAAAGTTTCAAACAAAACTAACATCACTGGAGGCTTACTCGAGGAGGGAGTCGCTCAGACTGTACAGGGTGCCGGAGGGAGAAGAATCGGGAGCTCCATCTATGGCCCACTTTGTGGAGAAGCTACTCCGGGAGAATCTCGCCATCCCACCATCAACACCGTTACAAATTCAGAGAGCACACAGAGTGTTATCATTACTCCCTCCGGACGGCTCCCAACCCAGATCGATCCTGGTAAAATTCCTGTGCTTCACGGTTAAAGAAGAAGTGCTGAGGCTCGCTTGGCAAAAGAAAGGTTTTATGCTGAATTCCAGCAAGATCAACCTCGACCACGATTACCCCCCTGAGATCATGGCTATGAGGAAGGAGTATGCAGAGGCACGAAAGGTCCTAAAAGAGAAGAATGTACGGTTTAGGACCCTCTACTCAGCGCGCCTTAAGGTTTTTTTCGAAGGAGGAGTGAAAACCTACAACACGGTGGAGGAGGCAACGGCTGACCTGGCGAGTCGGGGCCTGCCGGTAAAGGTGATTACACCACCGGCAACCCCCAGAGAAAAACTACAAAGATGCCCGCTGTGGCGGGGAGTTGGTGGTCGGCGTCCGCGTCAGATCCGAGGAGCTGCGGGATATAGAGAGAAGCTGCAAGTATACAGACGTGAAGAGAACGAATTTAATGTTATGTATTAGCTATGGACAACATGGTGAAATATGGTTACTGTCGAGCTAAAATGGGTGGGGCTTCTCGTGCTGTGAGTGACGTCGCAGTGGAAAGCCCCCTAACTCAGGGAGTAATAAGGGGTTTCCCTTCAAGTTGTGAGGGTGTCAGTGGAAGTGCTCCACTGTCAGAAGCCAGCTTAGGAGCTTTCAAGCTCCAGTTATGTTCAAATGTTTTCAGTTCATTCCTAACTTTTTTCACTTGTTACTGTTTTAAGAGGGGGTTGCCTGCTGCTATTGAGTTTATGCGCTGTGGTAACTTAATATATCTTTATGGGAAGTGAGTCAGTGAAAGTAATCTCTTTTAATGTTAACGGGGTTCTGAACGTGATTAAGATGAATAAGATACTGTCCAAACTAAGGAAGGAGAAGGCCCAGATTGCATTACTTCAGGAGACACACATGAACCAAGTAGATCACTTGAGATTGAAAAGAAAGGGTTTTAAATATGTATTCTCCTCTTCCGTTAAGTCCAAACACAAGAGGGGTGTGGCTACACTTATCTCTGGTACACTTAACTATGAACATATCTAAGAACTCTGTGACGAGGAAGGCAGATTGGTTAGAATAACAGAATGGATAGAGGGGTCTGAAATCACAATTTTAAATGTTTATGCTCCCCCCGGGAGCGATTGGCTATTCTATAGGAATAGGTTTGATTTATTGGTGGATTCTCAGGGGATAGTTGTCTGTGGGGGGGTTTTAACTTTAGACTTGACCCTAAACTAGACTCCTCCTCCCCAACCAACCAGGTAACAGCACTTACTAGAAAAGTCAATTCCTATATGGTAGAGATGGGGATAATAGATGTATGGAGGGACCGCTACGCATCTACCAGAAATTTCACTCATTACTCTGGTTCCTTTAAAGTGTATGCAAGGCTGGACTACTTTTTTATGTTTAAAGTTGATAGGTTTAGGGTCAAAGACTGTGACATATTAACAAGAGATCTATCTGACCACAGTCCTATCTCTCTATCTTTGCAGGTGGCTAGGAAAAAATGTACCACACTGTGGAAATTGTTATCGCACCTTAATGATCCTGCCATAGTTTCCAAATTAAAGGTAGACATTAAAGAATTTCTAGATGTTAATGACACAGGAGAGGTATCTCCAGCTATTCTTTGGGATACGCTCAAAGCGGTAATGAGAGGTACATTAATTTCTATCGCCTCCCACTTAAAGAGAATCAAAGGGCAAAAATTAGCAGAACTACAGGCAAATTTAAAGTTGAAAGAATAGGAAGACATAAACACCGCAAATCCTACTCTGAAGCAGGATATCAGGAAAATACAGGATGAAATTAATGATATTTACACCCAGGAGGCCCAAAATAACTTAACTTTTTTGAGGCAAAAATACTATGAGACAGGAGGGAAATCTGCAAAATATCTGGCACATAAATAACGCAAACAACTAGAGGAAAGTACGATATACCAAATCAAGGACCCCAAGACTAATATTCTGGAATCAAAATTAGAAGACATTCAGAAATGTTTTGAGACCTTCTTTAGGGAGCTGTACTCACAGCCCAATGCTACAGAGGAGAATTGTACTGATGCCTTTCTTAGCTCTCTAGAATTACCTTCACTCCCGTCTCTCAAAAATGAGCTTCTAACACATCCCATTTTAGTGGAAGAAATTAATGCTTTTTCCAGATTAAAACCAGGTAAGGCAGTTGGGCCGGACGGGTTCAGTTCTCAGTGGTATCGCACCCTGAGGGCAGATCTAGTCCCCACATTGCTGAAGTCATTTAACTACATCCTACAGGAGGGAGAAATCCCACCCTCCTGGAGGGAGGCAACTATTTCAATTATCCCAAAAGAGGGGAAAGATAAACGAGAATGTGGAAACTATCGACCAATCAGTGTCCTTAACTTGGATTACAAACTATTTACTTCTATTCTTGCTCGTAGACTGGAGAAGTTTTTACCTGACCTCATTGATTTAGATCAGACTGGTTTCATTCACTATAGACAAACAACTGACAACATTAGGAGAATATTACACATCTCTACTCAAATTTACAGTAAATCGGGATAATGAGAAAATTAAGTACCTGGGAATATATTTGACTGCGGACCTCTCGCTGCTCTTTCAGGCAAACTACGAGCCAATATCTGCAAGTATAAAAGCTGATTTGCACAGATGGAATCTGGTCCCCTTTATGCGTCTCAGCTCCCGGGTAACCGCAATCAAGATGGACACGCTCCCCAGACTGCTTTATCTTTTTAGAAACTTGCCAATAGAAGTGAGCGATTACCAATTTATTGAGTGGGACAAATGGATCTCCAGATTTATCTGGCACGGCCGAAAGCCAAGGATTAAATATGCTACCCTCCAGCTCCCCAAGGAAAAGGAAGGACTGGGTCTCCCCTGCCTCAGGAATTACTATTATGTCGCTCAAATAACCCCCCTCTTATATTGGTGTAACAAAACATACACGGCTAGGTGGAAGGAACTGGAGTCCAGCCTGTTGGACCGATTCCCCCTACAAGCTGTAATGGCAGATAAGGGTCTAATGTGCCGGCTGGAAAAGCTGGGGAACCCCTGGTTAACCCACACCCTCCAAGTTTGGCAGAAGGTAATCAACATCTGTGGGATACACAAAATGCTAAAAATCTTCAGGTGGGTTGCTTTCGACTCGGATTTTATTCCAAACAGACACGACTCTAACTTTGAAGCATGGATATCCTATGGCCTTACGACATTCCTCTCTCTTACTCATAGAAATATTGTGCTCAGATTTGAGGCCTTACGGGACGATCACAACCTGACAAAATACAACTTTCATAGAAACTTACAGCTGAGATCATATATTGATCATGAATGCAAACTGTCCGACTTCAATGATGCTGAGTCGCATTTTTTCCTCATCCTGAAAAATGCCACAACCATGACCCCTACTAAATCTATTTCTAAACTATACAAAGCCCTCTCTAGTGCCAGCAAGGATAATACTTTATACACTAAGGATAAATGGGAAAGGGAATCAGGGATTGCTATTTCTGTGGGGGAGTGGGAAAATGTTTTGTACTGCCAGTGGTCCACGTCCAGTTCTATGAGCTGGAAGGAACATGGCTGGAAGAATATTATTAGGTACTTCAAGACTCCATATCAGGAGAGGTACAAAGGGGCTTATATGCAATGCTGGAGACAATGCGGCTCGACTGTTGCTAACCATTTTCATGTCTTTTGGGACTGTCCCAAGTTAAAAAACGTTCAGGTCTCCTTAAGTGCAGTCTTTAACGTTCAAATACCTTTAGATTTTAAGGTTTTATACATGGGTTTGGTCCCCTTTCTGGAATGTAGGAGTGAGATTAAGTTGGTGCAATTACTCTTGGTGGCAAGTAAAAAAACAATTACTAGAAGATGGTTAAGCCCAGCCCAGCCTACCCTAGACGACTGGTTTGGGATCATTTTAGAGATATTTAGGATGGAAAAACTTACATATCTGTTAAGAAATCAAAAAGCCAAATTCTACCAAATTTGGAACAATTGGATCCAATTCATCACCCCCACGAGGGCTGACTTCACTTGATCTCACTATTACTTGGTTGTTTTTTGTTTGTTTGTTTTTTACATTTACTTCTATTACCATTGCTTGTTTATTTACTTATTTCTTCACAATGATTGCAGCATGGGCACCCCTCCCAGTTTGTGTTTATAGTTCCATGTAATGTGTTCTATATATCTCCTTTGGGAGAGCATGCGAGCAACTGTCCTAGTAATAGCTAGTGGAGGTTAATATGCACCCGCTGATCACTTTGTTTATCATTTGCTCTCCTGGACTTAATCTAAAACCTGGAAGGACTTTGTTCCCATGTTATTCATATACTGCTATGCAGATGGTTTTTTCTTGTCCAATCCAAATAAAGATATAATTAAAAAAAAACATTTTATTCAAGTTCATCCATATGATGTTGTATCTTAGTATGTTAAGGTTTCATCAAAAATAAAAAGATGGCATGTAATATAATAACAAACTTTACATAAGTATTATAGATTATCTTTTGTTTTTCAGACTGGGTGGCTGTAACCTGTCAGAGAGAAGCTGTGAAGCTCTGTGCTCAGTCCTCAGCTCCCAGTCCTCCAGTCTGAGAGAGCTGGACCTGAGTAACTCTGACCTGCAGGATTCAGGAGTGAAGCTTCTGTCTGCTGGACTAAAGAGTTCACAGTGTGCAGTGGAAACTCTCAGGTCAGGATTCAAACGTTAACACATATGATCATTTAAAATGTGAATTATATTATTGATTGACTTATCTATAGAGCTTTTAGCTAAACTTATATTTATATTTGAGTGGATTATTAGACTGAATTACTGTGTAAAATTTGTCACAGTCATACGATTTTGTTTATTTATTTATTTTTTTAATTCATGTACTGGCCATTTTACATGAATTTGGCTAATCTTCTACAATATATACATTTGATTTCGTTAGGAACAAAATGTTCAAATTACATATTTTGCTGGATATTGGGTATTAATGAAATTATTATGTCTTTAATGACACCACATTTCCATATGTAGGAGGTTACTGGTGGTATTGTTTCAGTGTCTGAGTTTTCCTTGCAAAGAAACATCTGGAATTTAACAATACATATTTTAAAGCTGTTTTCTCCAAAGGGATTTGTATTAGTGATGGTAAATTTGATTCTTTTTACCGAATCGAGTTTAAATGAGTCACTCACCAAAATGAATCGGGTTTTTTTTTAATCATTTGAGTCTCTGAGTCAGTTGCCCAGAGAGTGCCAAAAATGTACTTTTTCTCTCAAACTTAATTTGTTTTTATTTTCATGTAAATCCTACTGCTACGATGAGTGACTGAAAAATAAAAACAACTATTTTATAGAGCAAAAAAGAATAAGATTTCTAAATTGGACATTTATTTTTGTTTATGTTATTAGTATTTCCTCTTTATCATCTTTGCACAAAAACAAAGTGTAGACTGAATGTTATATTGCATCAGTCAGACTATCAGGCTTCATCTCAGATGAAGGAGTGACTCTTCCGTGGTAACAAACTGTGAGTTTCAGCAGCTGAGAGGCAGGAGGGAAGGGTGAGTGAGTGGTCTTGATGCATTCTCAGTCTAGACTAGACTAGAAAGAGGGGCGCTGCTCTTGTGGCGACCAGCAGGTTGTCTCTCTCTGTCAGTGTCAGTGTTTTAACTTATTTTATTTCATTCTTTTATTCCTTTATATATATATTTTTTTGCCTGAGGAAATTCTATAGCATCGGCTTGTGCTTTGTGGAACTTCTTTTAACGAAGATGGGTTTTTTATTTCGCATGATTTTATTGGCAATCCTGACGGTTGTTTGGAGTCATTCCTTTACCATCAATAATCCTGGCTAATGTGCAGTCTCTGAGGAGTAAATTGGATAAACTGCATTTGAATGTCGCACACTTGCGTGGCTACAGGGATACATGTCTAATGGCATTCACAGAGACTTGGCTCAAGGACTCTGACCCTGATTGTTCTCTGGAACTAAATGGCTTCGGGTTTCCCATACGTTTGGATCGAGACCCCGGAGCTACCCAGAAATCTCAAGGAGGAGTGTGTTTGTATATAAATCAGAAATGGTGTAAAAATGTGACCGTTCGTAGACAAGTGTGTCTGCCTGACATTGAGCTCCTCTCTGTGTCTTTGAGGCCGTTTTATCTGCCGAGGGAATTCCCACAGATCAACGTCACCATTGTTTACATCCACCCTAAAGCGAATCCTAAGAATGCGACTGACACCATCTCCATTTTTTTCCTAATAACAAACCATGGTCTTCAAAAGGTCTTATGAGGCTGATTCATGAAAGGAAAAAAGCTTTTATTGAAGGGAATATCTTGAAAGTCAGAGAAATTAGGAAGGAGATCAGATCAGAAATTAAAAAAGCCAAAGTAAAATACAAGGATAAGGTAGAGGCGGAGATGGGTAGCAATAACTTAAGGGTGGCCTGGGCAGGCATGAAACACATGACTGGTCACTGTTACAGTGACTGTAATAAGATAAGTCTTCCTGGTTTTAGTTCAGACTCTCAGTTAGCAAGTAGAGAAGCTTATAGACCCTCTACAATTTGCATACAGGCCTCGTAGACGTGTTGATGATGCAGTGGTCACTCTGTTGAACTTCCTTTATCGCCAGCTTGATGGCGCCAAAGCTCATGCTCAGCTCTTATTTATTGATTTTTCTTCAGCTTTTAATACTATCCAGCCACATCTTTTAGCTGATAAACTTCTTAACCAGTTTACACTTGATCTTAATCTCGTTGGTTGGGTTTTAAACTTTTAAACTGACAGATCTCAGTGTGTGAAAGTAAACGGCTGTTTTTCCAAACAGCTGAACTCTTCCACTGGCTCACCGTAAGGTTGTTGTCTTTCTCCTCTACTGTATATTTTGTACACTAATGACTGTCGCAGTACACAGGCCAACAGGCATTTCATTAAATACGCAGATGACACAGTCATTGTAAGCCTCCTTCATGGTGAAGAGGATTCCCATGGGCCTGTTGTGGATGAGTTTGTTTCGTGGTGTGATCAGTCCTTCTTAATGATCAGCACCTTGAAAACCAAGGACATGGTTATTGACTTCAGGGAGACATCCCCTCATCCTGCGCTAACAGTGGTAAATGTGCAGCCATTGAACTGGTGGACAGTTATAAGTATTTGGGGGTTGTTCTTGATAAAGCTCTGTGCTTTGAGTCACATCTTGCTGCTACAGTGAAAAAGGTTCAACAAAGACTTTTTAAGGAGGTTGAGACGTTTTAATGTTTCATCTGCAATGATGACTCGTTTTTTATAAAAGTTTTATTGAATCTGTTTTAACTTTCTGTATCATTGCTTGGTACGGTAATATGTCTCTGAATAATAAGACCAGACTTAACAACCTGGTTAAAGTGGCTGGTAAGATTTCAGGGAGGTCTCAGGTCCAGCTTGTGGACTTTTATAACAGGCATGTGCTGAGGAAGGCGACCTCTGTCATGTTGTGTTCAGATCATCCTCTCTTTAATGATTTTCAACTGCTTCCATCAGGTCGTCGTTATAAAGTGCCTGCAGTGAAGACAAAGAGACATAGATTGTCTTTTGTACCTACTGCTATTATCATAGTTAATAACACTGAACCATATGTGTTGTTGCCATTGCACATTGTACTTTTTTGATGAAAAATCTAGGTTGTTTTCTCAGGCTTATATTATATTATATTATTTTGGAGTGTGTATGTGATGTGTTGGTTGCCTGTTTGTTTGTTTGTACGGACATACTGCAAATCAATTTCCCATTAGGGACAATAAAGTTACCAATAACCAATAATCATCCAGGTAAGTAAATCTCCAAAAGTTGATTCTGTTCATCTGGACGTAGCGTTTTGTGGGAGAAATGTTTCATCATCATCCAGGTGACTTCTTCAATCTCGGCTGACTGCAGGTTTCAATCTTATAAACAGTACATTTGCATAATGACTGAAACCAGCCCACTGAAGGAACAATGGGCTGGGAGGTCAGTTCCTTAATCATAATTATGCAAATTCTCATGACCATTGATCAAAGCCCACTGATCAAAGCCCACTGATCAAAGCCCACTGATCAATAGCCATGAGAACCATTCACAGAGAGTTGGGGAATGGCTGCAATCACAGCATTTTAATCATTATTTTAAAGGCTGTAGATTGGAGCCATTGCTCTAACAGTGTACAAATGTAACAGGGCTTGGTGCTGATGCTAACAGTGCTAGCTGCTTCAGCCTTTATTTACACATTATAAGCACATTTCGCTTATTTTAAACAGTATATAAAACAGCTAGTACTGCTGGGACGTTATATTTTCACAAGCTAACATGAGCCAATCAGTGAGATGTCTAGCCATGACAGTTGTATGTTGCTGTGAGAAGAGTCGGGCTACATACAGTGATGATAGTGTTAGCCATGTTAGCATTTAGCTTCTATGTTTTTATAGTTTACACTTCTTGTTTATTGCTAGCTGCTCTGTTTAGTTGCTTTAGGGTTTCTTAGTTTACTTTTCCTGCATTATTTTGGTAGTTATCGTGCTTGGTGTCATAAGTTCAGTTTGACTTCCTCCCCTGACATTGTCTACATTAGTTTCAGCTGTGGAAGGATTTATTGAGTGTTTTCTATTTCTTCCATTTGAACAATAGTGGTGCACTCTATGCTTGTAGCTGCTGTGTGCTACGTTCTTCTGTCAAACAAGATGGCGCCTGTGTTTGGCTTTGCCGCCGCTGCAGCTTGCTGGAGGCAACAATGTAGTTTTTCACTGTCGTCAATCATTTTTTGTAATGTCATTTTTGCTCTTTTGAGTTCTGACTTAATTTCTGCTGCTTTAAATTATGATTGGGAGATACTGTTAACCCTTTAAGGCCGGTCAGAGTGGGAACGCTCAGTTTTGCGTAACTATTTTTAAATGCCTGTAGATCGGCAACCACACAAGCTAGTGCAATAATTTTTATTTTTGCATGTGAAACCGGAGTTGTACTTACATCTTATGTATCCAGCTTATCCTAGGTCACCGTTTCCTTCCACACATAGCTTTGCAAAAGTTGCATGAAAAGCACTTGCAGCAACAAAAAAGTAATATTCCAGAAACACGCTTTGCCAATCCGATCAGATGTTCATAGCACTTCCTACGTTGGAATAGATGTCAGCCCAAACTATCGTATGTCCGCCATTACCTGCCCGAAACCTGAAGTGACGTCGTTTTTGCGAAAATTCTAGTTGTTTGTTTGTTTGTTTGGTTTTTTTTACCTTGAAGCCTACACTGGTGTTTTTAAAAGTCATGTTTGAGTTTACCCTTTCAGTATAGTTTCTGGGAGGCTTAGAACTCAAATTACACAGTTGGAAATAGTTTATTTTGATGCACTGAAGTTTTTCTTGCAAATTCACATGGTAGTATTTATTTTAGTTTTTCATGCAGTATATACAATTTGGTGTATCTCAAAAATACAACTATGGATACACTCAAATTACATTTCCTGTGGTTGGAAACTATTTTGTGCAACTTTTTTAGTTCTTCCGTTTTGAGGGATAAACCTCTTAAATTTCTCTAACTACAAATATATGTAAAAATACAAAACAAAACAATTTTCAATTTGTTCTAGTTTATTGCACTTTTTGCTGTATATGTATATATGTATATGTAGTTACTATGGACTGAATGCATACATATTATAAAAATTTGGGCTATAACGGTTGTATTGATGTATAGCAACTTGAACTGCTCCCCAAAATGGCACTACAGCAGTGGTTCCCAAACTTTTTTTGCTGGGCCCCCCTTTGTTTTACACAAAAAACGTTCGCCTCCCCCCCGGCGCGTGAACAGCACGCACACGCACTAACACATCCTCCAACCACACACGCCCATATTTTGCTCCATTGCGGTTTATTTCACACCTCAAACATTTAGTAAACAATTAAGCAAATACAAGTAATCTGCAATAAATTACAGGTAGTAAGAAAATAAACTACTAAATCTTTTACGCTACGTCCGCACCTACACTGGTATTTTTGAAAACGCAGCTGTTTCATCCAAACAGTGTTTCAAATCACCAAAAACTGAGATTTTTTTAAAACTCCTTTTTTGCGGACGAGGAATACAGAGTTCATCTGGCAAGGTTGCGCCTTTTTTCACGTCACGTTATTGTTTATGTGAGATGAATTGCAGAATGGCAGACAGAGACAAAATACTGTTACTCTGAGTATCTGCAGGTTTCACACGCAGTTACTGTCCCTCCATTTACAAAGGCGTCACGGGTAGTTGTTTTTTCTTCTTCTGTAATACTAATCAACATTGCTGTCAATACATTTTCAAAAAATGCCTCTCTTTGCAAAATGGGTTCAAAAACATAAACAGCTGTGGGATCCTGTTTGTCTGTGATTTGAATCGAGGGAACAAATCGTGGCAGGATCAGCCTGATGTTATTTGTATCCCGCTGTAACTTTACTCTATAAAGAGCAAACGTCTCCAAAATGTCAGGAGTAGTTAGTCACTACAACAAGTGTTTGTGAACTAAAAATTAAGAATGTGGGATCCTGTTTGTCCATGATTGGAAGAGCCCAGCGCTGCTCCCGACGCAGGGACCTACCTCAGCACCTGTGCAGGTGAAACCAAAGGGCAGATTTGCTTCACCATATTTTCTAGTCTTTGGCTTAGAATGAAGTTGGTTTGGAAACATATTCAGCGATGCTTCATCTCCTGCTTTGCGTTTCTGTGGGCGCCGTGCTAGCAGTGTTCAAGCGTTTTGTTCCCCTCCCTTTTCATACCGCGCCCCCCCTGCCATGGCTCTGCGCCCCCCCCTAGGGGGCGGGCACCACAGTTTGGGAAGGTCTGCACTACAGCATGTAAAAATCTAAAGATAAGCTCTGGCAGACTTGGTTCTATGGTAGGTCTTAAAGGGTTTAACATCAAAGATTCAGTGGAGAGCTACTGTAACAGCTGAACAGAAAAACTCTTCCTCCCCTGGTGTGCTACTCTTCACAACCCGCAGGACTTTCACCCTCAAGAGATGGAAAAGGGGAACGAGGGCCGACGTCCAGGTGAAACTGAGAAGCTACCAGAGGCTAGCTTCTTGGCTGTGGGGAGAATCCTGGTGCCTGCGTCCACTTCCTCTCCTGACATTTAGTTAATATGTTACGCCGGTGACTGGGACCTGGGCTCTGTGGCTCAGAAGCAGTTTTTCTCACGGTGTGTCCGTCAAACGTTCACTGTTTTTATTGATAACAGCTATGTCTGCTCATCGATCATTGCTTCCCCCAGCTCTGGAGTCGCTGCCCTGCCCAGCAGGTCCACAGGTCTGCATTGTCTTTATTTCAAGTGCCGCTGCAGTCAGCTGTTGATTTTGCAGATCGACCGTCATCAACTCGGTTGGCCCCGCTTAACGTTCGCTCCATAACAAACAAATCATTTATTCTAAGCGATCTCTTTATTAAAGAGTCTCTAGATTTCATGTGTCTGACTGAGACGTGGCAGCAAAATAAGAATTATGTCCAATGTTCCCTCTAATGTTTCATGTGTCTGAGCGAACACACAAACTCCCTGAGCGGTCCCTTGGATCACTGGATCACGTTGTCATTAACGTGGCTTCACTCTACATCAACCAAAACACCGGTGTCGGCACATGAGGACGCTGTCATAGCCCGTCAGCGACGTTGATTAGCTGCGTATATACGAATGTGAATCATTGGCTGGACTATGGGATAAGGCGGCATCGTTCTAAATACTGGAGCAGCCAGTCACTGACTAACACTGCAAAGCAGAATTGTTAACGTATTTATTTTAATTTCAATTCAGGTTAGTATTTAGTATTTAGTATTTATTTATTTATTGTCATTGTCAAGAACAATGAAATTGCGTTTGGGGCTTCCATACAACCCAAAAAAAAGAAGAAAATAATAAATACCCCTTAAAACCCAAGTGTACATATTTAACCCAGTGTGACTCCAATGCAATAAGACAATCCTTAGCAACAACATGAGAACATGACAAGTAATGTTCGTAGAAAATCAGACAAAGACCTGAGAAACATGACAAAGTACAACAATGCAACCCATTCAATATTATTGTACTGTGAGATATGATATCAGATATGATAGTTATCTATTTAAGAAGGAGGGGGGGGGGCAGGAGGGGGAAGAGAATAAAGATATGATGCACCAATGCAGACCAGTTCATTGCTATTAAGAAGTTGGATATGGTTATTGTCCGTGAGAGGGGGGCAGAGAGTTCAGGAGCCTCACAGCCTGTTAGATATCTTTTTGTGCGCAATGCAGATACTCTGTGTGCAGAGAGCGTGTCAGCGGATTGCGCCCGTGCGCAGCTTAGAGGGAACATTGATTATGTCCACTTGAATGAAATCTGCCCGGCTGGCTGCTCCGTCATCTGAACTCCGCGTCTTTTAGGACGTGGTGGAGGACTCGCTGTTGTTTACCAGGACAGATTCACGTGCAGTCTGATGACCTCGGACTCCTTTTCTGCATTTGAATCACAGATGATGGTCAGTTCTCTAAAAACCAGTTATTGTATTTTATTCTACCTGATGGGGTCTTTCTAACTGAATTTAATGACCTTCTGACATCCATCATTTCATTGGAGAAGGTTGGGAGATTTGAGCCGTCATATTGATGAAGCATCCTGTAACACTGCTGCTGAGCTCATCACTGTCACTGAGTCTTTTAACTTTAGGCAGCATGTTTCTGGCCCCACACATACAAAGGGTCACACACTTGATCTTGTTTTCTCCCTGGGTTTAAATATACATGATGTATGTGTGGAGGATGTCCATGTGAGTGACCATAGCTGCATATTTTTTAACTTGTTATTTTACTTGGATCCTTCATCTCCTAAACTGATGATCCAAAGGCGGATTATAAACCAAGATGCTGCTGGAAGGTTCTCTGCCATGTTTGACCCTCGCATGGCTCGTAGTGACCTCGACTCACGTATTTTATCCTTTAATGATCAATGCAAGTTGTTGGAAAGCCCACTGATAACATGTTTACATGGCTAAAATGTTATGGCTCATTCATTGATAGTATTTTCGCCATAGAAATTGTTATGTCCTATATTGTTGAACCCACCATGTCTATGCTGATGCTCTTTGAACGCACCACATACGTACTCGAGGCCATGCAGTGGCTGCTAGTCTGTAAAGCGCTTTGGGTGCCTTGAAAAGCGCTATATAAATCCAATCCATTATTATTATTATTATTTTACCACTCGCTGCATTCTTGATGTTCATGTTCTTCTCTTTCCCCTCACCCTGCAACCAGTCATGGTAGATGCTCCTCCTGGAGCCTGTTTTCACTGGGAGGATCTTTGTGTCAAAGGGAGTTCTTCTTCCCACCATCACCAAGTGCTGCTCACAGTGGAGGCGGTTACCTTACACTGTTAAACAGCTTCAGATGACTGTTGTTGTCTGTTGGGTATTGTCACTTATAAATAAAGTTACATTGAATGGATGTATGGATGGATAGATGTTATTGTGACAAAGAGAAAACGATTGTTGACAGATTGATTGTTGTTTTGTGTGTCTGCAGTCTGTCAGGCTGTCTGATCACAGACGAAGGCTGTACTTCTCTGGCCTCAGCTCTGAGCTCCAACCCCTCCCATCTGAGAGAGCTGGACCTGAGCTACAATCATCCAGGTCCCTCAGGAATAAAGCTGCTGTCGGCTGGACTGAAGGATCCAGGCTGGAGACTGGACACTCTCAGGTATGGAGAGAATGTCTGATAGAGGAGGAAGAGCTGGAAACATTTCCTGTGTCCTTCACTCACTTCCTGTTTGTTTCCTGCAGATGAGACATGAACAATCACACATGCAGGAATATTTTCAGGGACAGACACACTAGTCTAGCTGGATAGTTCATGGATATTTATGTAGGGGTCTCCAAGGAGTCTGGTTGCAGGAACATTTAGGTCACAGGTGTACCTGAGATAGATACCTGTGTACCTAATAAAGTGTCAGCCATGTGTATGTTTCCCATGCTGTATGTCCACAGTGACAGAAGGATGAAACAAGGCTGTGAATCATTTCAGTCTGTGTTTGTGACAAAGAGGCAGACAGGAGCAGCTAACATTTGGAAATGGAAGCTTAAATAATGACAAACTCTACATTCACAGCTGAATTAACAATAAATTTGTTCTCAAGTGCACATTTAGCAGCTAATGCTATTACTGTTTTCCCTTGCTTTCTACAACTTGAGCAGCTATTGCTAAGTAGGCCACTTTGCTCTGCTAAGGATTTATGTGACCATGATGAAAACTCTGATAAGCTAATGCTGCTAAGCTAATACTGTTTATGGGCCCTGTTAGAATCAATATTTCATTCTCATTCTGTTGTTTGAGAACAATATTAACGTTTCACATCATTATAACACAAGAGAAAAGGGTATTAGCATTAGCTACTAATGCTTATTCACCTCAAATTAGCTTTAGCTGCTAATGGTAGCCTACTTAGCAATAACTGCTCACTAATATAATGCTAATTCACATCAAATTAGCATTAGCTGCTCAAGTTGTTATAAGGAAAGAGAAAACGGTATTAGCATTAGCTGCTAATAATTGTTCACCCCTAATTAGAGTTAGCCCCTAATGGCAGCCTACTTAGCATTAACTCCTGACGTCGTTGTAATGCAGGGGAAAAGAGTTACCATTATCGGATAATGCTAATTCACATCAAATTAACATTAGTTAACAACGGTAGACTTCGTATCATTAGCTGCTGTCATTCTTACAAAGCAAACAGTATGAGCATTAGCTGTTAATGCTTTCTCATCTAACATTAGAATTGGCCACTAATGGCGTATTGTTAAAAAGTAAAAAAACACATTGTTAGCATAAGCGGATGATGCTAATTCACCTAAATTAGCATTAGCTAATGATGGCTACATACCTAGCATTAGCTACTGATATTGATATAAATCAAGAAAATATGGTATTAGCATTAGCTTTTAATACTTTTTCATCTAAAATTAGAATTAGCCACTAATGGCGTGCTATTTAGCATTACCTCTTCACATTGCAGGGGAAAAGTTGAAATTAAATTTAAAAAAATGTTCAGATTAGCTACTCATATTGTTAAAAAGTAAGAAAAAACATTGTTAGCATAAGCGGATAATGCTAATTCACCTCAAATTAGTATTAGCTAATAACGGCAACCTACTTAGCATTAGCTGGTCACATTGTTATAATGCAAGAAAATATGGTATTAGCATTAGCTGCCAATTCCTAAATACCTAAAATTAGCATTACCTGTAATGGAAGTCTACTTAGCATTAACTCCTCACTAATGTAATGCTAATTCACATCAAATTAGCTTTAGCTTTAGTATTAGCTGCTAGCACCAGCCTACCCAGCACTAGCTGCTCACATTGTTAAAAGGGAAGAGAAAACGATATTAGCATTAGCTGGTAATAATTATTCACCCCTAATTAGAATTAGCTGCTAATGGCAGCATACTTAGCATTAACTCCTCACATCGTTATAATGCAAATGAGTCTAACTTACATGAAATTAGACTGCTGTTATTAGCTAATGCTATTTAGCAGTAGCTGCTCACATTGTTATAAAGCAAAGGAAAACGATATGAGCATTAGGTTCTAATGCGTATTTGCCTTAAATTAGACGTAGGTGCTAATGGCGACCTACTCAGCATTAGCAGCTCAGATGTTGTATTGCTAGGGAAAAGAGTGTTAGCATTAGCCGTTCACATTGTTATAAAGTTAAGGGAAATAGTGTTAGCATTAGCTACTCACATTGTTAAAAAGTAAGTGTTAGCATTAGTGCATAATGCTAATTCACATCCAATTAGCATTAGTTAATAACGGCAGCCTATTTAGCATTAGCAGATAATGTTGAATTTGGCCCACTGGAAACGTTAAGAACTCAAGATTTAGGAGTGTTTCTCGATAGCTCTTTCTCATTTGAGAAACAAATAAATGTTGTTATTAAAACCAGCTGTAAGCTTTATATTGTTGATTGTCATTTCCCATATGGAAAAGATATATAAATCTTATAAAGTTTGTATCTGTCTTGTGTGAAACTTGTATGAAAAGCATACAAGAGTGAAAACAGATATAAGATCCCTTGAAAAATTATATAATGAAACTTGTATGTTTTCGATACTTACTAAAACAATATATGAAAGTAATGAGAAAGTGGCCACTTTCGTGAGTATGACTTTCATCATATAAGTTTTTAGTCTTTTCCATATGGGATATGCTTAAAAATATTTACTCATACATGCTTAGTTTTATAATCGATTGGATGATGATAGAGGTTCGATCCTTAGTAGTCTGTAAAGACTCTGTGTGCCTTCCAGAGTGCTCTGGCATGCACACACCACTTGGGGCCATGAGAGAGGTCGTACCCTCTCTTACTGATTTATGGTGTAGGACAGAGGTCTCAAACTCAATTTAGCTGGGGGCCGCTGCAGGCAGAGTCTGGGTGAGGCTGGGCCGCATTAGGTTTTCCACAAGAAAGACATGGTTAAAAAATTCCAATCTTCTCAAATCTCTTTATTTTTATTTTTTAACACAAAATATGAAAAATAAATAAACAAATTAAGAATTAATAAGAAAATAAATCAATCTGTAATACATAAATAAAATAATAATAAGATATTTTTAGTCAGTGAACTTGTTTTTTTCAGTCTTCTATATCTGCTGTGTTTAGATTGAAATGTCTGTATTAACAGTTCTATAACCTTCTTCTGAACATGAATGGAACACTGTAGAAAATGAACTGTTCTTCTGAACATGGCTTCTCTTGCCTACTCCTTGCTGCTAGAGACCTGGCAGCGTTTCCTCTCGCATAGCCGAGCCAGATTTGGCCTGAGGGAGGAAGCAGTTGCGACCCTCAGTATGTCTTGAAGATGATCATCCGTAAGTCTGGACCTGTACTTGGACTTATTGAAGTTCAAAGTGGAGAAGAGCTTTTGGCACAAGTATGTGCTACCAAAAAGGCACATGGTCCGCTTGAACATTCGGGAAAGCCGAGGGAAACTAGGGCTCAAGTCTCTCAAAAATTGTCCAAGCTTGTCTGCTTTTCCACTCACCTCCCTGAACTTTGCTTTGAGTTCAGAGTTGCACTGCAGCTCAATGAGCTCCATTTGAAGCACAGAAGGGGCATCTTGCACATCAAAGGAGAAGGGGTCCGCAAAAATATGAAAGGTGGCTCTGTGTGTCTTGAAGTCAGCAAATCTGTGATCAAATTCCTCCTGTAGCCTCAAAATGACATCAACATACTCGTCAGCACTGAATGGTGTGCCTGCATCCACGAGTGCCTTGCATGCTGGGAAATGGCAAAGGTTTGTCTGAGAGAGCTGAGCTTTCCAGAGCGCCAGTTTTGTGGAGAATGCTCTCACGTTGTCATAGGCAGCACTGACAAGTTGCCCCTGGCCTTGTAACGTCTTGTTCAGTACATTAAGCTCATGTGTCATATCAACAAGAAAAGCTGAGTCCATGAGCCATTTGGGATCAGTTAGCACAGGAACACTAACTCCATCCTTCTCCATGAAGGCTTCACTTCTGCTCTCAACTCAAAAAGTCTCTTTAATACATTTCCCCTGCTGAGCCAACGTACCTCAGTGAAGTCGAGCACATCCCCATATTCTGACTCCATTTCCTCTAAAAAAGCACAGAACCTTCGGTGCTTTAAGCCCCTGGATCTGATTTGGTTGATGCATTTCACAACAATAGACATCACATTGTCAAACTTCAGGCATTTGCTGCAAAGGACCTGCTGATGGATGATGCAGTGCAGAGCAATGGCCTCCTCCACGCCTTCCTCTTCCAGTTTGTTTTGTGCCACCAGTCCATGTTTCCTCCCTGTCATTGATGGCGCTCCATCTGTTGTTATTCCAACAAACCTCTTCCATGGCAAACCAACATTCTCAATGGCATCACACAGCTTGTAAATATCTGCTGAGCGGTGGTCTGGCCATGCATTGGAATTACTGTGAGCAGCTCCTCCATCACTTCAAAACTGTCATCAACACCACGGACATACATTGGGAGCTGGGCAGTGTCGGTGATGTCTGTGGTCTCATCAAGAGCGACTGAGTATACACGAATGTCGGCGTTTGCCCAATAGAAAGGAGGAAGCCAGCCAGGCACAGGAAAGAAAGAAACACTCCAGGGCAACGCTGCTGGAACTTTGACTCATTGAGAAATGTTTCCCTGCTTGCATCAAGCCCGGCTGGTGTCCCCTGAGATCCATATCCCACCCTGATTGGTGGGTTAATTCAGCTCCGCCCACAACACTGTAAAGTGTCATACATTATCAAACTAACATTACATTTTCATATTAAGGTGGGGCCAAAAACTATCGTCCTGCGGGCCGCAATTGGCCCGCGGGCCGCGAGTTTGAGACCCCTGGTGTAGGAGGACACCTACTCTGTGTCTGGTTAAGTATAAGAGCCCTTTGTTAGGGGGACCGCTGGACTCTTAGCACCAGCTTTGGGGTCACAGGGTCACATCTGGAACACACACACACACACACACACACACACACACACACAGACACACACACACACACACACAGACACACACACACACACACACACACACACACACACACACACACACACACACACACACACACACACACACACTATGCACAGACTGGTACTCTTTGTTCATACCTGTGTAAGACGTCATAATGAACTTGTGCATATTCATGTAAGCTCAATAAAGAGCAGTGTTACGAGGGAGCAGACGAGAGCGACTGAGGTCAAGTGAAGGAACGGCGCTGTCACAGTTCTCTCCCTCATCAATTGTCTGGTTCCAGCGGTGGGTCTGTGCTAGACGACCCATCACCAGCTTTTTCCACTGGTTACCAGTACGTGGTAGAATCCACTTCCAGATCTGGTTGTCTTTAAATCTGTGAATGGATTGGCTCCATCTTATCTCTCTTTAACAAAAGAATCCAAGTGGAGCCCTCAGGTCTGCAGATAAGCAGCTTCTGACCAGAACTAGACGTAAAAACAGAGGTGAGCTTTATCGATGGCTGCAGCCAAACTCTGGAACAGTCGCCCTTCACATCAGGTCGTCACCAACACTGGACATTTTTAAAAGCCGGTTGGAAACACATTTGTACTCTGTAGCTTTCAATCCTGACCAGTCTTTATAGTCATTACTGTGTATGTTTCCTATTTTCTCTCTACTCTGTGCAGCACTTTGGCTCAAGCTGTTTTTAAATGTGCTGATAAATAAATGTAGATTTCTTTGAATAAAACAGTGGAGCCGAGCTTTGAGCTCAGTGTGTAACAGTGTGTGTGTGAGAGCCATGTAATGTCCATGTGTGCATGCTGACTGTGCTGCTCTGACCCCCCTCCTCCTTTCAGGGTGGAGCCTGCTGGAGTCCGATGGTTGAGACCAGGTCTGAGGAAGTGTAAGTGTGTTTTTAATGGGATTCATGAAAACAAAGCAGCACACATTCAACCATCTTCATCATGTCAGGAGTCATCATCAAAGTGTCAATCAATGAACAGATGATGGATCAATAACTGCAGCTGGATTGTGTTTGTTCTCTCCATCAGATTCCTGTCAACTCACAATCGACACAAACACAGTGAACACAAAGCTCCAACTGTCTGACAACAACAGGAAGGTGACATGTGTGGAGGAGGTTCAGTCATATCCTCATCATCCAGACAGATTTGATGGTTTTTATCAGCTGCTGTGTAGAAATGGTCTGACTGGTCGCTGTTACTGGGAGGTCGAGTGGAGAGGAGGCGTTTATATATCAGTGAGTTACAGAAGCATCAGAAGGAAAGGAGACAGTGATGACTGTGTGTTTGGATACAATGATCAGTCCTGGAGTCTGTACTGCTCTCATGATGGTCCTCGTTATGTCTGTCACAATAACAGAGTAACATCCATCTCCTCCTCCTCCTCCTCTGTCTCTAACAGAGCAGCAGTGTATGTGGACTGTCCTGCTGGCACTCTGTCCTTCTACAGAGTCTCCTCTAACACTCTGATCCACTTCCTCACCTTCAACACCACATTCACTCAAACTCTTTATCCTGGGTTTAGGTTCTTGTCTCCTGGTGCCTCAGTGTCCCTGTGCTGAGTGGAGTGTAAAGAGTGTCTCCTGTTACAGAAACACTCTGACTGTTGAACAGATAGTTCAGTCTGTACATGTCTGTCTCTTTCACTCACAAACACGTTTTCAGATTCATGGATTCAATCAGTTGATGTTTGAAACTCTTCTAAATGATTCCTTGTAAACTTCTTCAGTCACAAACAAACAGGAAGTGATGTCACATGTGTTCCTGTCCACACAGCAGAATGAGTCTATTGCTGACAGTGATGTACAAACAGAGTGAGCATTTCTGAGGCCCAAAATAAACTGAGTAGTTCACTGAATGAACAATGGACTGTGAGCTCAGTTCCTTCATCATTAGTATGGATTATATATGTATATGTATTATATTAGTATCATATATATCAGGTGCTGCTGCTTTCAGTCATTGTGCAAATGTGCTGTTTGTAAGCTTGTAAAGCTGCAGTCAGCTGAGACTGAAGAAGTCACCTGATCAGTGAGCAAACGTTTCTGAAAACGTCCAGATGAACAGAATCAACCTTTTGGGATCAGCCAGCAATGCAGCATCATTGTTGTTCAGCTTCAGAGGTTTGCAGGAATGAACTGATGACCAGAAACAGCTGCAAAGTCCAAGAAAATACCAGCTGGAGTTCAGCTGCATTTGAAGAAGTCAAAGAAAAGTAAGGATGGCAAAGGGCGACGTTTTCTTCCAAAGAGCTGCAAACATGGTCGACGCCTCATTAGAAGAATCATCTGGACATTTGTGAGGAACTCTAACCAAGAAAGCAACGTCACACAGATCCAACAGACAGTTTCCATGACTGCAAGTGTTGAGTGGAAAAATGCTACATTGCATTATTGCATCCTCTCACCACAGGAGGCGCTGTTGGCACCACTGATTGCTGATCAGCTGTTCTCTGATGATCTGATTGATACTGTGAATAACGGGACTCACTGAACTCTGTGACACAGTGAAGATTACAGAGTTTAACTTCACCCTTTAAGACTGACCACAGAACCAAGTCCGCCAGAGCTTTTGTTATATTTTTACATGCTGTGGAGCCATTTGTGGGAGCATTTCAAGTTGCTATACATCAATACAACTGTTATAGCCCTAATTTTAATAATATGTATCCATTAAGTCCATAGTAACTACATAAACTGCAAAAACAACCTCTGCTCATCCATCTCTGTGTGTATCAGGATACATTTGGTTCATAATACACAGAAAAATCAGAGTTATTACCTGTAATAAATGTGAAAGATTCCTGCAGTGATAACCAGGCAGGACTGAAACACATCCAAGCTGTCACCACGGTAACAGCACCGCCCATCCACAGGTGAGGGGAGGAGCAAAAAGAGGGACTTTGACCATTTTATACTAAAAACACTCAACTAATGTTTCTAATATGAAACAAATAAGCCCACATTAATGTGAGCGTTTATTAAATAATAATAATGATGATTTCCTCCTGATCTCATTTCCACAGCAGAGAAAACTGTGGTGTATATTGAGGTGGAGGGTGTGGTCTGTGGCTCAGGTGTAGAGTGAGGGTGGGGTGCACCACAGCAGCATGCTGGGACTGCTGAGGGTGGAGGAGGGAGTGATGATGACATCAGAGCTGCAGCACAGAGACCAGTGAACACACAGTCTGTTCATCTTTGCATAGATACAATATACAGCACAATATTGAATGACAGACACGCTGTGGGAGCTTCCACAGATACACTGACGTCAGCATCCAGAGTCCTCCTGCTGCTCCCCCCTCAGAGCCCCGTGATCAGCACCAACACATTCAGTTAGATGACAGAGTCCAGCTGCAGCTAGAATCAGCTCCCCTCTGTGAACAACAGCACAGCGTCAGTGTTTCACACTCAGTGAAAGGAGGAAACAGCAGAAGAACACCATGTGTGCTACGTTTCCCAGGACACACTACAAACTGCACAAATACAGAGCAGCACGTGGAAGGACCTGGAGCTGCATTTACAGAGCTGCAGACAGCGTGATGTCCTGTATGGACAGGTGGAAGGAACCAAGTCCTCAGCTGGAACACTCGTGTTTGTCCACAGACAGGAAACACAGCAGGAAACTTCCTCACAGAAGTGCAGCTCATGGATAACACACTTCCTGTCAGTCAGAATGAGGCTGCAGCCAAACACAGAAAGGTGTTTTTGTCCAGATGAGCCCAGAGAAGAAACACGAGTGTTCACAGACATCAGAAGCTCAGAGAGGTGAAACATGAGGTTGGAGTCCTCGTCAGCATCCAGAAGAGCTGCTGTGAAACCCTGAGTACTCATGACAGACTCTGATGGCACAAACACATCATGATTCAAACAGAAAGACAAACATGGAGCTCCTGATCCTCCTGCATGAGAACAAGCTGACATGAGCGCTGTGTCTGAGAGTGTCTCCCTGTCACAGTGACAATAACACAGCTGCTGCTCACAGTCATTAAACTGACCTGAGGTCAGCTGTGCTCCTTACATATGAACCATGTGACCTCACATCAGTGCTGTGGATGACTGTAGTCATAGAAGAGTAGAGCTGTAGCAGGTGGTGTGAGGAGGAGGTGGTGTATTCTAGTTAACGCAGTACTGAAACACTCCAGCAGAGGGCGCTGTTAAGTCCTTATTGTAACACAGTTACTGTGTGCAGTTAGACTTCATACATAATCTGCACTTATTTCCATCAGACATGCTGTCAGGAAATGATTGGTTTCTATTGATTCTACTTCCTGTTGACTCGTTTGATGACAGTGAAACAATCACAGCTGATTGTGTGATGATGTAAACTGTCACTGTTACATTCAGTGTGTGTGACATAATGTTAGTGCAGGCTGATAACAGCCTGGTTCTGTTAGAAACACATGAACGTGTCCATAGATCAGTGTGTGTTTAACATGAGAGCTTCAGCCCTGCTGATGTGTTAAATAAAGACATGCAGGAAAACTGATGAGACTCTGAAATAACTCTTTATATTTATAATGTAACTCTGCATCAAAAGAACAACAAAGGATCCCAGACAGGTTTCTGTGAACAAAGACCATTCTGATGTTTCTGTGTTTCTAACACTTTGACATTATTAGTAAACAGACTGCAGTGAGCAGCATTTATAAAGAGCTTCTATATAAAGATATGACAGCTGTTTGACAAGTTTATCACTCTGTGTTTGGACCTGATCAGTCCAGCTGTTTACTTGAAACATGTTCATTTACCTGTTCTGTTATATTCATGTTCTTGTCTCTGTTGAAAACACATTTTAATGTCCCTCAGATTTTTCTCCCAGATGAATAAATATAAAAATGACACAAACTGACTGCAGCTACTTTTTGTCCTTTCTGTCAAAAACCTTCATGTGACTCATGAGAGACACGTTTCAGCTGTTTGTGACAGATCAGAGGCCAACAAGTCATTTATAACACTTTCCATCATTGTTTAAAGTTCTCAGTGTTTCTGTGTTGCTGCGTATAGGATCTCCCAGCATCATCACTGTGCTGTCCAATCATTGTGTGCGAGGTTACCCTTATAGTGCGATGTGTGTTTGCACAAAGAGAAGCATGTGTGTCAAATATAAATAAGCACAGAACAGAAACAGCTGCTCGTTTCTTCTGTTTAGAGTCAAGTTAGTGTTTTGTGTCTTTGTTTGAGGCCTGATGTCGAGCAGAGGTGTGTGTAACTGCACTGCTCTGTTATATGTGTGAAGTGTGTGCTTCTCTTCAGCATCATCTTTGTCACTGCTGATTCCTTTGTGTCATCATGTGTTGAGAAGAGAGAACAGTTATAACGGAGGAGCAAAAGGAAGCCCTGAAATCTGCATCAACAAGGAAGTGTTGGCTCACCAGTGATCCCAGCAGAGCCACTGGTTTGGCTCCAGTTGTTCTAGATTCAATGATGTTGTTGCTACAGATACATGTCAGCATCTTTATTGAATTTAATATGAAGCAGAAATGGTGTCATTAGGAGAAGAAGAGGAGAACAAGTCCGGCGAGGAGGCAGCAGCTCTTAAAGATGAAACAGCAGCTCAGCCCTGAGCTCAGAGAGCTGCACATGAAAAAGCTCCTCAAGCAGATCCTGTCAGAGGTTTGTCATCAACAGGAGGAACTGTTCACATCATAGGATGAAGATGCTGTCAGCTGGATGAAGAAGGTTATTTAATGCAAACGTTCACACTGAAGTCAAATTGTTGTCGTGTTGAACAGATTCATGTACTGATCGTCTCCAGAATGTTAGAAGAGCTTCAATGAATCATTAGAAACAACTTACAGCTGCACAGCTGTGTCAAACACATCTGTGTGTCATTGTGGGATTGTTGTGTTTCTACATGTGACACACGTCTAAAACATGCACACAATCTGAACACAAACAGGGACTCATGTGTTCCCACAGCCAGATGCTGAGAGCCATTTCCTTGTAGTCCTGTGTCTACATACATGAACCATTAGATGTTATTGGAATGATTGTCAGCTCTGATAGTTTCATGTGTGTTTAGCTGGACGCTGTTTGATCCTCGACATGTTTAAAGGTGTCCAGTCCTGAGACACTGGGGCTGGAAACAGCTGTGATGTCATTGGACTGTCACACAGACAGAAGTGCATGAAGTGAGCAGCCAAGGAGCCGCTGATGTTTTGGATTCAACAGCATTTGAAAGGTCGACACAGACACGTTTGCACACAGAAAGCTGAATCTGTCATATGCCACAGTGAACTCACTGTTCAGTGTTTTTCAGGAAGCTTCTTAACTGCCTCTGCTGCCAAACAAGCAGCTGATGTCCTTGAGAAGAAGCTGAAGAAGTCTTCAACAACAAATACAGGAAGTGGACTTTCAAATACTAGATTCACTTTAGACTCACAGAGAAATGACTCAACCAGCTGTGTTTGACTATATGAAAGGTCAGTGTGTGTCTGCACACAGACTGTTGTGTTGGACTGTTATTCAGTTGTCTGCTGAATGTTTTCAAATGTCTGCATCTCAGCTGTGATGAGGCTGGGGGTCATGGGAGGCCACCGTAGCAGCCTCTTCAACATCATGACATCATCATAAATGCTGCTGGACTGTCTGATGGGCTGACGGTGAAAAAGCCGTCGGGAAGGAAACAGAAGACGTTTCAGAGGCTGCAGCAGATTTCTTTGATTCGGGGCCTTTTTCAGCTTTATTGGACAGAGCAGTGAAGATAAGTGACAGCAAAGCAGAGAGAAAAGGGGCGTGGCCCGGGTCAAAGCCAGGCCAGCTGCTCTCCACCTCGTGGTCACCTGCTCATCCTAGTGAGCTCCACCAGCAGCCCTTTCACACACTTTACACTGTCAAACACTGTGTGTGGACCTCAGCTAACAACAGGCTACATTTAAGTCTGGACTACATGCTTTTATATTGTTTTTATTCCATCAGCAGCTCAACATCATGAGCAGCTTTGACATAAAGACATCAAACTCAAGCTGACTTTAAACTACTTTTAATACAGGGGCTCAAAAACAACAACATCTTTATTATATATCAGGACACAAAGTCATTTCATCTCAAAGGGAAACAGCTTTATTTGGAATAACCAGCACTATCAACTGGTTTGGGATCTCCACCAGTTTCATGTCTTTGCAGCTTCTCCAACAAAGTTCCTGTAAAATCAGCATGTTTGTCTTTATTGGTTTGATAGTGATTGATTATTCAGTCCCAATCTGCTGTCATCTAAAGAACAAAATGATGTTTCTATGAGTCACAAAGCTCCAGATGTTGTCGGCTTCACAAAGAAAACAAAGAACTTAAACACAAAGTGTTTGGAGCCAAAATGTTCCCAAGCTGCTCTTTTTGAAATGGCAGAGGTACAGTGGTGTCTAACAGCACACTGTGGAAGGCAAACATGTTATTGTTGGATGAAACTTCATGAATCCTTTGTAGATTTGAGCTGTTGGAGCCTTTCTTTTCTCTTCAGGTGTACAGATGCTGAGGAGGCAGGTGGAGCAGGTGGAGCTGTTGTGATGCTGGCAGAGGGTGTGTCTTAGTAACTCTGTGAGGCAGAACTGGATCCAACATTGTGGATGTGTTGATGTTGGAGCCATTAAGAGTCTCTGGCCACACTGTAGGATTTCCCTTTGATCCACTGTGGGGGCATTTTGGAGTCTGTCAGTGAAACTCTTCATGTTTGTGTTTGACTCCAGTTTATAGAAACAGAGAAATGTGTCATGCTTTTGTTCGGCCTCCACAAATACACACATTTGTTCATTGGTTGGACTTTTTGGAAGGAGACACATTGAAAACCATGTTAATAAGATCTTGTTGTTTCCTGTGGATCCGACACAGAGAGTGGACTTCAGACAGAAAGCGTGGAAGAGATTTTAGAGGCCGTGTGTGGCAACAGGAAGTTTCTGTGTGTTTGCTGATCTTACATGTGGAAAACAACACGTGATGTTTGTGAAGTTCTACAATGATCATTGTTCTCACAGCATTTTGAGTGGGAACAGTTCAAACTGGGAGTAGTGGGAGTTATTTACTGATTGAAACAAGCTGAATGTTTCTGTGACGATGAAGATCAGCAGCTCAGCTGATCAATGAACTGACATCTATCAGTCGTTTCATGAGATGAAGTCATCAGCAGACATTTGTTCTGACTGTGTGATGAATGTCAGAAGGTCAGGGCTCTGCTTTAGTCACTGCTTGATGATCATTGGCTCATTGTTGAATCCAGGGCCCAGTCTGACCTCTGACCTTTGCTGCAGGTCTTCTGTGTTATCTCCACTTTCATGTCTGATCTTCTGCTGTATCGTCCAAAATAAACATCTGGATCATTTCCAACACTTCAGCAGATCTTTAGTTTGGGCAGTGCAGCACAGAATAACACATATTGTACTATACTGCCCACTTCCTGATCTTATTGGATCTGTGTGTGAGGTTGGTGAAGGAAACACATGTTTACTGAGTGAGTCGCTGCCATTAGGAACTAGTTTTTATATCACAGCCTGGAAATCACACAGGACCATTTCTGCAAGTGAAAAGTCGTCATTGGAGGAAAATGATTGTGTAGTTTGTGCGACTGAAGAATTGTCCCAACTACATGTGCTGCTGACCCTTGACCTTTCCTTTAGGTGCACAGAGGAGTCTGTGGGAACATCCAGAACTGAGGCATCTTGTGTACAAACGTGTTCAGACCAGATGTCAAATGATGTCAGATGTCATCCGTGAATGGATGCAACTGTGGATCGTTCCAATAAAATGAGGCAGTTTTGTAAGTACAAGCCCACTACAACCCATCATCAACATTTTAAATTACATTATACATCTTCACTGATATAAAGCACCACTATTTTAACCTGATTCACTTTTTCCACCCTAACAGTTCATTCCTCAAATCAAACAAGATATTTGACCCTAAAAAAATGCATCAACAAATAATTTTGTAATAAAATATTTATTCTTCAACTTTTACAAGTGAAATCAAACAAGTGTGTTTAAGAGTGAAACCAGAGTGGAAGCTGCTCATATAGAGTCCAACCCAGGCTAAAGTAAGCTGAGTAGAGCAGCACCATCAAAGTGTCGGCTCTCTGAACACGGTGCAAGATCGCCATCTGCAGGACAAAACTAGTTTTTCTCGCCCTCCTCGTCAACATCAAGATGATGTCATCGTACAGCAACTGATTCCCTGTCCGTCTGGAACAAAGCATTTACATTAAAAAAGACATTTACAGAAAATACAAACACCAACAACACATCTCATCATCACATGATATTTTATTATTTATTATATTATATATTTTTATTGTACCATCAACATCAACAAACACCAGCATATTTTCTTTGAGATTGAGTAGAGTGGACCTTTCCCTTGGTTCGCTTCCTGCTCGCAGCATCAGCTGACCTCTGACTTCCTGGTTAAGGTCTCTCAGCGTTGACTGGAATATCAAATCGGACTCACACCATGTTCTTGTAATGTGGTCATGTCTGTCCGCTGTTTGAAGAGCATCTCTGGCCTAAACACAATAGGAAGAACAACAACACGGCTAAAAAAACAACAACACATTTCCATATTAGATGAAGGGCACCGTAACTGGAAATGGTAACATTCATCTGATGCTGCTTTGGATTTATCTTCTGTTTTAGATCAACTTTGATCACTTCGAGCCATCTTAAGTCCGTTTGTTCTTCTCACTAACATCTCGTATGATTTCAGATCCCTGCTGTTCCCCAGCTGCCCTGTAGGTTTGTGCTTTGACCTCCAGAGGGCGACAAATCAGCACAGACAGAGAGCTCCATTCAAACTTTGCTGCCATCAGGAATAATTCTTCAAATATAATCATCAGTGTTTGAGCAGTTATGATATCAGGGACAATCTAGACATGTGTGACAATACTGAACATGTCACATGACACACCTCAAACATCATGTGATCCACTCTCAGTCTGCACTTTCATTCATGACTTCAACAGGTTGAAATGAGCTTTGAAGAAACATTCAGTGAAATAAATCTTTCATGGATTCATGTGAGCAGCAGATGAACTTTACAAAGAATCAGTGGATTTATCTTCTGTTTTAGATCAACTTTGATCACTTCGAGCCATCTTAAGTCCGTTTGTTCTTCTCACTCACTAACGTCTCGTATGATTTCAGATCCCTGCTGTTCCCCAGCTGCCCTGTAGGTGGCCTCAGTGTGTCTCACACCATTTACAGATGATTACAGGTCGTTTACAGTTCAAACAGGTCCAACATAAGAAATATGCAGAAAATATCCTGCTATAACAGTTTGGGTCAAAGTGCAGATGTTCCAGATGTTCTGAGTCTGTCTGTGTTTCATGTTAACATGTAGATGTTGGACCAAAGTGAAGCTTTTTGATGTGACAGCAGGAATGTGAAGTGTAACTCTGAGCTGTAGGAAATGAAACTAAACGGACTTTTTCTCCTTTATTTATAGGAAAGTGTAGGAGAGCAACAGATGAACAAGCGTTACTGTAACAGGAAACATCAGAGGACCTTTATGTTCATCATCATCACTGTTTCCTTGTTCTGTCACAAACACACAACACTTCCTGCTCTCTCTCTGATGGATCTGATTGGCTGTTTCATTCACAGGAGGTCAGGGCGTCACACAAACAGCTTTAACTGCACAACGACACACTTTAAATCATCTGCAGACAAACCTGTGTGTTTGATTTATGAAGAAATAATAAAGACGTGTGTACAGCTGTCCATGAAGCAGCTTCTCACACAAACTCTGACACTTCAGCCACTTTAATTCCTGCAAAGCTGCGTAATAAAGAGCTGTGACTGCTATGAGCTGCTGATGATGACTGCATGAAGCTCTCAGCTGAAGCTTCTTTCATTTATTTTAATGTTAATGTCGCCTTTTTAAGCCTGTGTGAGGATTTTAATGACACACATTAAAGGAGCTTCTTTGATTAGAACCAAATTCATGTTGATTTTCAGCCTGAAATGATAAAAACTTTAATAATTCTGTTTATAATCATCAACCTGGAGACTAATGAAAAGTATAATAGTGAAAAAAAGCCTTTATTATTTGAGTAATGCCTGAATCTGCTCAGAGACGGAGACAACACAGAGGTGTTGATGACAGTTTGACATTAACTGAATTAAAAACAAAGTGCTCTTATTGTGAAAATCTGCCTCCTACTTCTTTAAATCATTTTTATGTATTTTTTAACCTCACAGTGAAACATTGAGGCATTAATCTGACACAGTTTGATCAGCAGCTGTGTTTTCACTGACGTTTCACTTTGATTTGTTCAGACTGAGCAGAGAGGATCGGTTCTCTGTGTGCGCACTGCTGAGAAACACAAGCTCATTTCTGCTGTTTCATGAAAAGTGTTATGGAGGAACAAGAAGTTCAGCCTCTAAACTCTCAGCGTGAGGACTGAGTGAAGAGTTTCAGAGCAGAGAGTTTTGGCTCACAGCTTTTAGCGTCTACACAAAGAGACGATTACGCACTTGATCTGAGAACATCTCCACCTCCTACAAACAAACTCTCCTACGAGCAGCTGTCACAACCACAACAGGCAGAAGACTGGATTTCTTCAGGTCAGATTTACTGCAGTTTGCATAAATTGTGTGTCACAGACTTTGTAGTTCACATTTGTGTGACTCGTTTAAATCTTCTCCTCCTGAAAGTGAAACTCTTACAAACACATCAGGCCACAACCTGCTGCAGGTTAATGATTGATCTGAAGGCAGCTGACCTTTGAGCAGGAACTTGTGAGTCTTTTATTGTGTTTAATGCTCACAGTGCTGAAGCCTGCAGACACACCCACATCATATTATTTGTTCTCAGGGTTGTTCGGCGTGGTGGAGTGGGAACAGAAACTTTCTGAAGGTTAATTATTGATCAAACTAAAGTCATATTAAGGAGCTACTGGCACGGAGTCAGAGCAGAGCTCAGAAATCTGAAATATATCAAAGTATATTAAAGTTAGAGTTTAGAGAACACTGTTTGGTTAGCTGCCTCAAAGGCAGATGACTCTCAATATCACAAGATCAGGTGAGATTTCAGACCAAAGGAAAATCACTGGGATTATCTGTGAAGGGGCAGAAAAGCATAGACCTCGTCTACCTTATAGACATTTTGAAAAGGTAAGAGTGAATCTGTCTTCATTCATCTACCTGGAAACATAAAACCAAAAAACAAACCAATACAACAAAATCACTCCCAGTAGGGGTGGGCGATATAAACGATATACGATAGAATCGATTAAACTTGGTCAACGATAGAGATTTTGGCCCTTTCTCAATATGCGTACTTGTGCGTACTTGCGTTCTCGTCTACTCGGGATACGTCATCAGTCGGAGACCAAGTACTGTTCCAATTCGAAGTACGCATCAAGCCGAGTTCTCGCTCCGCCCTTTTTATCGAGCATGCATCGGTGGTGACTTGTGTGGACTTTGTACAGCTAAATATCCCAGAATGCATTTCGTCCAAAACTCAAACGTGGCAATGGTGGACGAGCGGGGCTGAAAACTTTTAAATATTACTCTTTCTGGGTCACAAAATAAACGTTTAAACTTCAAATATCTGCTCGATTTATCAAGATATCATTTATTTCCAAACACGCTCCGACGTTTTCGGAGACGTCTGTGACCCGCCAGCTCCATAGCAGACAGCGAGGTCGAGGATCATTAGAGCTGGCGAGAACAGCGCATCGTTTTCAACCCCCCCCCCCCCCCCCCCCCCCCCGCGGTCTTTTCGCTACTCAGGTTAAACAAACCCCAAACCCCAGCAGCTGTCTATTGTATTGAGTGTCCACTAAAATAAAAATAAAAGCATTGTAACATCTCACCTGCTTGTTTTTATTAAGGTATGTACACGTATGTACACGTACACTATTTTTATTAATAGAGATTTCACCACTGAGGTTAAACATGATATATAAGTCACTTAGATCACTTCTAAATGTTAATGTTTGGCTTATTTCAGTGTTTTATTTGTTCCTGAGTAAACCGGTTTGGCTGTGATTAAAGTTAAGCTTCATAACATATTACTCACAGTTAAATTAAGAGGGGACGGCAGTAAAAACTCTGGACCTGTGACATCATCAAGTATGCCGGTGTTCCAATTGTACAAATCGCGAGTCCGTGCTCGCGTTTCCGGCAAGTCCGTGCGGTCTCGGCAAATCCGGTCTCGCCGAAAACGCGAGTACATACTTGCGTACTTAGAATTGAGAAAGGGCCTCTGACTATATCGCTCTATCGCGATAGCGCATGTTGATGATGTCATCAAGCTGCGCCTTTTTTGGTCGAAAGCATCGCAGCGGCTACAACAATTATCATCTGCAATTATGGTGGGCGACAGTCATAGCAAAGAGATAAAGCACTTTTGAAACGCGGGGAAAGCCAAAAACTGCACTTCCTCCACTTCCGTAACATTGATTCATTAATGTTGAATTCTCTCGCAGCTGCTCTATTCCCATGTTGTTGCAGTATATTAATCAGAATCAGAATCAGAATCAGAATACTTTATTGATCCCTGGGGGAAATTATTTTTTGTTACAGTGCTCCATTTTAAACCAACATTAAGACAAGACAGACAATACGCTAACTAAGAATAGTACAATATATACATATATATACATACATACATACATAAGTCACTTATAAATAAATATTTGGAAAAGAAACATGTGTAGCTGTAGCAGCAAACAGTGTGTTAAGTGGATGCGTTGTACAGGGAGATGGCCACAGGCAGGAATGATTTCCTGTGTCGTTCAGTGGTGCTTTTCGGTAATCTCAGTCTCTCACTGAACGAGCTCCTGTGACTGACCAACATGTCATGGAGTGGGTGGGAGGTGTTATCCAACATTGTCTTTATCTTGGACAGCATCCGCCTCTCCGACACCACCTTGAGGGAGTCCAGCTCCATCCCCACAACATTGCTGGCCTTACGGATCAGTTTATTAAGTCTGTTGGCATCTGCGACCCTCAGCCTGCTCCCCCAGCATGCAACAGCATAGAGGATCGCACTGGCCACCACAGACTCATAGAAAATCCTCAGCATTTTCTGACAGATGTTGAAGGACCTCAGTCGCCTCAAAAAATAGAGACGACTCTGGCCCTTCCTGTAAAGTGCTGTGGTGTTTTTAGCCCAGTCCAGTTTATTGTCAATGTGTACTCCAAGGTATTTATAGTCCTCCACAATGTCAACACTGACCCCCTGGATTGAAACAGGGGTCAAGTGTTTCCTGGTCTTCCTGAAGTCCACGATCAGTTCCTTGGTCTTTGCCACGTTGAGCTGCAGATGATTCTGCTCACACCACGTGACAAAGGAGTCGACCACAGCCCGGTACTCTGTCTCATCATCCCTGCTGATGCATCCAACCACCGCAGAGTCATCAGAAAACTTCTGAAGATGGCAGGTCTCTGTGCAGTGGCTGAAGTCTGTGGTGTAGAGGGTGAAGAGGAAGGGGGAGAGGACAGTCCCCTGTGGTGCCCCTGTGTTGCTAATCACCTTGTCAGACACACACTGTGGGAGACGTACATATTGTGGTCTTCCTGTCAGGTAATCAACAATCCAGGACACCAGAGAAGCATCCACCTGCATCGCTGCTAACTTATCACCCAGGAGGGTCGGCCTGATGGTGTTGAAAGCACTGGAAAAGTCAAAAAACATGACCCTCACAGTGCTCGCCGGCTGGTCCAGATGGGTGTAGACACGATTGAGCAGGTAGATGATGGCGTCCTCAGTTCCGAGACGAATAATAACTAACCTCGTATTGTGGATGGATGATTTCAGTTGTTCTCCTGACTGAAGTTTGGCCCGTGTACAGCATCCTGCTATGCGATTGCATTTGTCCCTGACCACCAGAATCCCTCACGTTAACTTTTATCCAGTGGAAAAAAAGTTGGCGTTCATCCTCCAGCTTCACTGTGCTAATGTTATGCTAACATAGCTGTGTCGCTAGCAATCACGTAGCACAACATTATATACCAGGTAGTCCAACTTCAGTAACCCTGCAAACGCCACTGCTGTTTAGTTTTCTGTCTTCATTTATGGTGGAAGTGATAGCAGAGCTGTACGTTTGAATTAGTTTCAAAAATCTCAGTCAGAACATGGTATGAAATGTTTAGGTGTAAACTAGCGCGCTAACTTCCTGTTAACTTCTAACTCCGTTAAATTTAATAAATTCTGTTTTCATGGATGTTAAACTTAATTGTTACACCTGGTAAAGCAGCAACACTGATGATTTTATTAAAGATGAAAGAATTTAGACCGTTTTTAACTCTTAGTGTTCGTTTGACTTTGGGACCTGAAGCGGACAGAGTTTTAGACCCAGATTACTCTGCGAAGCTCCTCACCACGGCAGCCGTAATGCTCTGACAATCCATCAAGCAATGCGGCTTCGTAGCTTAACAAAGTTCTACTAAAACATTTTTTAACAGATTTCTGCACGCCCAAATCGGTTCGAGGTCACGAAGCACAACCAGAATTCATACATAAGGCACACTCTTGATTTTTGAGAAAATTAAAGGATTGTAAGTCTGCCTTATAGTGTGGAAAATACGTTATACAGAAGAAAAGAATATATCGCGATATATATCGTTACCGCACATGCTTCAAATTATACCGCGATATGGATTTTAGGCCATATTGCCCAGCCCTAACTCCCAATTTATTTACAACATTTGAAACATACAGTGTAGCTCCGTCAAAACACTCCAAGGCCAAGTGAAAGTGCTGAGAGGGAAAAGATCATGATTAATGATTTATTTAAACTCATAACTGGGTGCAGCAGCTGAGCTTTGACCTGTGAGCTGCAGCTTAAGCTTCTTTTATGGTTCAGTGTTTAATGTGTAAACTGTTTATCACTGCAGAGACGCCTACAGGCTATCTACTGTTCAAAAGTGAATTGTTATATACAGTGTGGCAGCTGACCTTTGACCTGTGAGCTTCAGCCTCTTTGCTGAGTGTTTAATGCTCATCTATTGAAGCCTGCAGACACACCCACACACCATCTGATTCGTTCTCAGGGTTGTTTTCTGTGTGTTGGAGTTGGAGCAGAAACCTGCTGCAGGTTAATTATTGATCAAATTAATATCACAAAAGGTGCAGCAGCTGACCTTTGACCTGTGAGCTTCAGCCTCTTTGCTGGTGTGAAGTGTTTAATGTGACGCAGTCTGCAGACACAGACGACTGCTGACAGAGAAGAAGCAGAGGATTTTCTCTGTTTCTACACAGACCTGGTCCAGGCAGCAGAGAGCTGCAGAGTGAAGACGTTCATTGGAAGAAGCTGAGTAAGTTCAACGTCCTCTTTGAATCCTGGATCAGGAAGTGAATATTTGGTGTTTAAACAAGGTTTCTGTCTTTGACTCAGTCTGCTGTCACTTTTTAGAGAGAAAAGGAGATTTTAGATTAACTGGTGTTCCTGCTGCTCCAGCATTAAAGGACAGTATAGGTGACTGCGCTGATGCCTGTTTATAATTTCACCGAAGCTAATAAACTGTTGGCTAAATTTTCTTGTTTTCAGATGTAAACAGAGGTGAGAGGAGCAGATAATAAGGATTAAATATTATGCTGAATAACTAAATTCTGCTAGTCTGTGACGTAACTCCCAGCAGCATCACCTCATTTCTTTGACCTTTAACATGAGTTAGCTTAGCTAGCAGAGCAGCTATCTCTGCTGTCTGTCATGTGACCGAGTCAAGTGTGTGTAGTAGACTTGTTAGCGTAATGATAAGGGTTTCAGATATTGAGGATGAGTTACAAAACAACACTGGTCCAGAAGAGTTTGGGTCAAACAATGATTTTAATGAACACACGCGTGGGGAGATGTACACTGCAAAACATCAGCCCAAAAATACACCAGCAGTTGTTTTTATAGCATCAGGGTTTATTATTTTATTAGTTTATTATTTATGACGCCCCCTCATGCGTCAAAGCAGATACATCACCTCTACATCACAAATGTTCTGTTCAACGACTTTTGAGATATTCAGAAAAGCACACTCTCTCCGTCTCCACGGCAGGTGCTTCCTGTTCATCTTCTTCGCTTATCTCTGGAACATCAGACGCACGTCCTACAACAAACTATCACTTATGCAGGCACAAAAATGCAGTTACAAGCAAAATATGTCTGAACTCTTACCTAGACCTAAGTTCACCTACTCTGTATGTGTGCGTGTGTGTGTGTCATGACCTCAACTGCACTCTATCTCACCTCTCACCTCACCAGCTCTCATGTGTGTAATAACCTAACTGAAAGTATACATGTAATATATTGAATAAATGTTTTAATCAAGAACCACTACTACAAGCTTAATAAAAAAGGATATAAACTAATAAAAGATAATAATGAATAACCTGGTTATTCAAATAGCCTCATCCAGACAGCTCCTCAAAATAACAACCAAAAAATGCACACTTTACAGAGGAAACAAAGACATTTTAGAAGTATACTTCCTGACTTATTCTGAGTCATCTGTTACCAAGCAAACTCAAACGCAGAAGGTTGCTGAATACAGTCAGGCCTGTTTCTAGATTATAAGCGTGTATGCAATCCTCCATAGCTCCAAGTCACTTTACTCAATAGATCGGCCGGACATCGCGCCGACCGAGGCTTGAAACCTCCAATTAATTGACTGAGCTCAACTCTTTAATAAGCACAAAATGCAAGGTGCATATAAAATGATTACAGTTGCTCCTGCAATGAAAGATTATTATATGATTATGATAACACCTGTAATACAGACTTTAATGTAATGTCAACAGCTTCAATAAATGCTTTAATGAAATGATGATTAATGGAATGATAAAGATGATGGTTATGAACAGTAGCAGCAAAATAATTTCTTTAATCCTACAGTAGCTAGCAGGCTAAAAGAGGCTAGCAAACTGTGTGAACACTTTGTAAGAGGTGAGCAGTAAAAAGAAGGATAAAGAGCTCCTCCAAATGCTAATAATGCAGTTAACCTGAATTTACTGCTTGTTACATTATATGTGATGTTCAGTCGAAAACAATTACTTAAATTAACATTATTATTATTATTATTATTATTATTATTATTATTAGTAGTAGTAGTATAATCAGTATTATTATTGGTTTATTATTCATAACATGGCTCCTTACTGTAGTGGTTTGAACAATTGATTTGTGGTTATTGTGTCCCTGCAAATTCAACAATGCACCTCAATGCAAAGCATCAAACAAATATTTTTATTATCAAGTCCTACTGGATGAATCACCGTAGCTCTGACAGTGAAGCACACTCATTTTTATTGGTAGTCACCTTGTAAGTGCAAGCTTTAAACTCTCATGGATGAGTAAAACTCATTAGAAACACTGGCGAGCAGTAAGTGAATAACAGGTCTGACAGCAGCAGCAGGGACGGTGCTGTCATAGTTTAACGTGGAGTCTGTTTGCACTCAAACAGTGAAGAGCGGAGAAAAGAACTTTAATGGTTCCGGGTCCTTTTGACCCAGCACTTTGCGTTTCTTGTGTTTTGTATTATGGTTTATGTTCTGGTTCATTTACAGTCTTCTTTATGCTGCTTTGAGTTTCTTATACTTCCTGTTTAGTTCCTTGATCATTAGATTTCCTCTGTGTCTCTGTGTGTGTCTGTGTTTGTGTTTGTGTCTGTGTGTGTCTGTGTGTGTCTGTGTTTGTGTGTGTTTGTGTGAGGCCTGATGCTCCTTTCTATATTTCCTCAGCCTGTCATGTCTCTCTTGTCTCCTCTTTCCCTCACTCGCTCTCGTCTGCCTTTCCTCCACTCCTCTGTCAAGCTCACGTGTCAGTGTTGTGTTCCTTTGTTTGCTGTTTTATTGTGAAAGTCTTGCATTCTTTGTTCAGTGTGTTTCATTTTTCCTGTGAAGGTTCTCAGTCATCCAGGTCATCATAGTTGAAGGAGCTTGGAAAGAAAAGCATCTGGACTTCTATAAGTTGCTTGAAGATGATTCGCCGTTATATTCGGGTTTCATGTCTCCACACGTCAAAAAAAGCGCCCCTCGACAGCCAAACCCATCTGTTCTCTGATGGGATTGTTACATTTGTGATTGACATGACATTGACCAATCAGATGAAAGGAAGAAAAATAGGGTCAAAATCCATACTTGTAACTTGCAGGGGTTTTTTTCTAAGTCCACACACAAATCTTTTTTACGCACACAAATCTTTTTTACAAGTACAAAATATTTATGACCACATTTTGAGCCCATAGAAGAAGGTTCTCATTAGCAGTGAATCAGTGTGTGTGCAGTTCTCTGCAAACAGCAGCAAGAATTAGTGTGAAGCTTTAACTCTGCTGATCCTCTTTGAATCCTGGATCAGCTGAAATGTTTAAAATGTTGTTCACACGTGTTGGACTGACTGAAGCTTCCAGTCACAGTGAATCAGTGTGTGTCAGTGAATGCATCGTGTGTGCTTCAGGCTCCATCTAGTGGACTGATAGCAGAGCAGCTGATGGCAGCTTCCTCTGCCTCACACTGCTGTCTGACTGCATCCAGCTGACACTGAGATGAAGCAGGAAAGAAGCAGCTGATATTTGGACAGCACACATGATGAAAGGAGGATTTCAGCTGATGTGCACATGAATGATTTGTTTCCTCTGCAGGTAGAAAGTGTGTGTGAGCTGATGTGAATTCTTTGGGTGAATTCTGAGCTTTTTGTGGATACGTGTCCATATTTGCATTAAAGACCTGAGAGCTGGAGGGTTAAACGGCAGTTCACCCCCTTTGTACTGGGGGCGCTGGAGCTCAAGAGGTAAAAGGAGACATTAGGGCTCAATAAAAGCTCTGAGAACAAAACCTGAACTCAAACTGCTCAAACTCTAAATATTCTAAATAAGTAAATACATTGGACATGTGATGAGATTCATGTTCTCTCTCATGTTTTACAGTTGAAAGATGGAAAAATCTGTTGAGGAGCAGTTGCTGAACAGGCTGGAAGATTTGGGAGAAGAGGAGCTGAAACTCTTCCACTGGTACCTGGAAAAAGGACCCGGAGGTGATTTCACAACCATCAAAAAGAGCCGACTGGAGAACGCAAGGAAGGATGGACGTCATGGAACAGTGGATCTTATGGTGGAGACATACACTACTCGCCATGTAATGGAGGTGGCAGAGTTGATTTTAAAGAAGATGAATGAAGGTCAGTCAGAGAAAAAAGACATGACTCAGTGCAGTATCAGGACAACACTGTCACAGTTTATGGATGGAAAACTGAGGCTGTTTTAGTCTGAACTTTCAATTGTGTGTCTGTTCTCTTCTAAATTTGTTTGAGTACAAATATTATATTTAGACATCTTGATGCATGCTCAATCATGCAGGTAAGTAAATCTCCAAAAGTTGTTTTTGTTTTTTTATCTGAATGTAGCGTTTTCAGTGGGAGAAACGTTTCATACATGTCACCATCTTACAATGCTGTGATTGCAGCCATTCCCCAACTCTCTGTGAATGGGACTCATGGTTATTGATCAGTGGTTGTTGATCAGTGGTCATGAGATTTTGCTTAATTACGATGAAGAAACTGACCTCCCAGCCCATTGTTCCTTCAGTGGGCTGGTTTCAGTCAATATCCAAATGTACAGTTTATAAGATTGAAACCTGCAGTCAGCTGAGACTGAAGAAGTCACTTGGGTGAGTGACGACACGTTTCTCCCAGAAAACACTACGTCCAGATGAACAGAATCAACTTTTGGAGATTATATTTAGAGTATTTTGAAGCCATGCAGGTCTTCATTGTTAAACAAACAGTTCCTTATTCATGGTGCACTTTACTCCAACAGGGAAACCCTCAGCCCAGGCATCTTCATCCTGTTTATCACAAGGTAATAATTCCTTAGTTTGTCTCAGGAGCCATTGGTAAGGTAGAAACACATGAAGCCTGCACTGACCAATAGGAACTCAGGTTGTTTCCATGTGGTATCTCTGTATCCTCAGCTCTGCAGTGTAACTAAGCTCTGAGCCCCAGTTAATGAACAGTTGCCCATAAGTATAACCGCAGTTACCTACCTACTATCTTTAATTATAATACACTTTAAAACAGCCATAGGTGACACAAAGTGCTGTACATTGATACTAAATAATAACAATACATGTGATATAAAAAACAATAAAAAAGGTCAAATAACTAAAACAGACCGAGTCTCACTGGGTCAAAAATAATAAAATGGGTTTTAAGATGTGTTTTTGAAGTGGACAGTGAAGGGGGCTCTCTAACATGTAACGGCAAGTTAGTCCATAACTTATGAACAATGATAGAGAAGGCTATCTGAGTGAGCTGGTCAGCTGACTGATGAGGTGTGTAGGCGTGAAGAAGGTAAGGCAGGGCAAGACTGTGAAAAATGTAAAACTAAACACAACAATTTTAAAATGAACTCTAAAATATACAGGCTGCCAGTGGAGCGAGGCTAAGACAGGGGTAACATGCTCTCTTTTATAGGTTCTTCATGCAGCAGTGTTTTGAACCAGCTGAGCATGCGAGAGTAATGACTGACTCCCACATAAAGTCAATCACAGTAGTCCAGATGGGATGAAATAAAAGTATGGATCACTGTTTCAAAGTGCTGCCTAGAAACCACATGTTGTATTGTGTGTGTGACAAATAAAATTGTTGAATTTGAAAGAAAACATTTCACTGCTGTCAGTTGCCTAAACTAAAAAACGCTATACTTTGAAAAACTAGACAACAATTATAATTTACTTTCCAGTTTAAAATCACTGTCCAAATTAAACCCAAGGTCGGTAATAATTAGGGGTGGGTTTTTATAATCGATTTATCGATTAAAATCGATTCTGGCTTGGATAACGTGAAATCGATTCATTAAAATCCTGAATCGATTTTTTAATATAAATTTATTTTGCCCGAAACGCCAGAATCTCAGGTTAAACCTCACAAAATTTCAACAACCACCAAACAGCTAAGACAGTAAATGAGAGCAGGAACACGGATTCTGCACAAAGACCTAAACACACAGTGCGACCCGCGGATCAGAATCAGTTACGGTGTGTTCACACCGAACGCGATGGACGCGAATAAAACGCCCCAAACGCCCCTAACTTGACGCGTGCACATTCGCGTCTCAACGCGTGTCCAAGAAAAATCCATCGCGCTCCAAAATATCATATTTTGACGCGCGTGAACCGGAAATGTGGGAGGAATGTGGGAGGAAGTTGTGCAAGATGGCAGCTGTCGAGCTAGCGCTTGAAGAGAGAGTCTCCCTTCTCTATGTACTGTGGAGAGCAGAGCAGCAGCGTAAAAGACGTCCTCGCCGTACCTGGGTCCATCAGGTCCTCCAGAGGCGTGAGCAGTTTGGTGAGTTTCACCACTTGCTCCAGGAGCTGCGCCTGGATGACGGCCGATTCCAGCGCTATCACCGTCGGCCAGTTTGAGGACCTGCTTTCCCTCGTCGGTCCCAGCATCGCCCGCCTAGACACCAACTACAGACGCTCAATCCCACCTGCAGAGCGCCTGTCCGTCTGCCTGAGGTTAGTAAAACTATTTAATACGGTAGTCCTTTATTGATATCTGTGCTAATATGCTAATCCATCCAGTTATACACTGCTAACATGGATGTGCTATGCTAACAGTGAATGCTGTCGGTGTTTACTGAAAGCAAACTGTGGTACAGAGACGACTGTTTATAATATTTCTAGTGATACTCAGAAGGTCTCATCAAGTCCCGATTTAATTCGATTTATGCTGTTATCAGTGTTTGCATGATAGCATGGCTGTGGTGTCACATCAATGTATGCGCTCGGTGTTTGCTGATATCAAACTGTAGCATTAGGACCACTGAGTTAACCTTTGTAGTGATACTCACTCCTTTTTATTTAGACCTGGTTTAATTCTGGGATAGTTGAATATTTGTATATAATCCCTGCAGCTGTCAGACTCTATAGCAGGGGTCACAGCCTTTATTAAAACAGAGTTAGATAAAACTGAACAGTTTGGTTCATCTCTAGTTACATGGTTCTATCTTGATAAGCTGTCTTATCACAGATTAATTTTTCAAAAATATTAATGATTTAAGCAAGGAAAGGGCTACATGTCAACATACAACTCTTTATTTCTATTAATGTCTCACTTCATTCCTACCTGATTGACATGTTTAGGAATTATGAGTGATTGGCTCACTGTAGTTGTGAAAGTTGCTACCAATCAAATTATGATATGTTAAAGTTAAAACAAAACACAACTGTTTTAGATATTATCTAATATACATTTTGTAATTATCCTTATAATTACAAAATGTTTTATGTAAGATTTAAGTTTTGTGATTTATATCTGACATCACCAAAGTATTTTGGAATTTGAATTTTGAATATTTTGAATATTTTGTAACTGCAGTACACATAATACTGATTTTGAACAATTTTGTCCAGGTTCCTTGTCACCGGGGACTCCTTCAGCACCAAGCGTTCAGTTACAGAGTCGGTGTGTCCACGGTGAGCCAGATCACCCCCCAGGCAGCGACGTCCATCTGGGACTGTCTAGTGGACGACTTCATGGCTGTGCCTTCACCTGGAGACTGGCGGTCCATCACAGAGGGATTCCAGGAGCGCTGGAACTTTCCTCTGTGCTGTGCAGCTCTGGATGGGAAGCACGTCCAGACAAAGGCACCCCATATATCATATAGGAGACACACACATTGATATACACTAAATATTTATTTCATTTCTTTTTTGTGGTGCCCAAATTGATGCACCTGCTTGTTTTTGTTTAAACAATTATTGCACACTTTCTGTAAATCCAGTAAACTTCTTTTCACTTCTCAAATATCACTGTGTGTGTCTCCTGTATGATATTTAACTGACATTTTTTATTGTAACAACCAACGATTTATACAGGAAAATAATGTCTATTAACAAGGTTGCCCAAACTTTTGCATCCCACTGTATTAGTATATTTTGTCATTAGTATAATATGAAATAAATTCTACATGTGTCAAGTTGTGTGCCAACATTTGCTGTGTAGTAGAACTGAGACATTAGTCATTATAAACATTTATTTGAAATAATATTAAAATTCTCAAACAGAAAAACATTAAACATAAATATATAAAATATAAGAATTTACAGAGAGACAGGAATAAAAAGGACCAGCTGCTCTCCAGAGCAGGAACAAGGCTGAGGAGGAAATGCTCCATTGGAGACTGGTGTGGACTCTTCAGGGACTCCAGGATGGCCAGCTCCACCGCCGATGGACCGTCCTGGGACCCGTCCCTCATCTGCCTCGGAGCCGTCCTCCTCTGTGGGCCTGTAAAACAGCACAAAACACAAAGAAATGAGAAGGCTGCTACTAGATTTTAATTTCAACATTGAAAAAAAAAAAAACAGGATATAATCAGATTGGTTTTAGATATTTAGTAAAGGTGATCACAAGGCATTCCCACCGACTAAAAAGGTATCAGTGCTTGCTGTACATATCTGTGGGTGCAGCAGCAGGAGCTCAGGGACTGGGGATGCTCTGCTGCAGAATCAGTTGGTTCTATCAATACAGTATTAAATGTTAACAGGTTGGATATAATAATCGTAGAGTAGACAGTGGTCCCTCATTTATTGCAGCAGGGGTTCTCAGAATAACTAGCCCCTGGCCACGCACTTTATACACTGTTTTCCCCACACACATGAACATTGGTCACAGTTCTCACAATTGATTCTCAAAGTGCAAACCTTTGTAGATTGCAAAACGTAAAAGTATTATTATGCCGCGGTTTGTCTTCATCTGCCCGCCACTTTCGTGCACCTTTTTCCCTCGCGGTGCAGGTGTTTATTTCCGAATGAGCGGTGGCTTGCTAGCTTTTGTGCGGCTTCCCCGGGTCAGTGAAAACTTTCAAAAGAGAAATGAATGAACTTACCAGGTTGCCCGATCTCTTCACATATCTTCCTCCAAGCTCGGTCCTTTTTATTCCTGTCTCGGTACTGAAAGCAGCTGGTGTCGTACAGCTCCGAGTTGTTTGCTACCGCATTGATTAGCCTTCCCTCCATTGAAGTATGAAGAGATTTGGCTGGATCTGCCCCTTTGACCTAGGTAACAGCCACGTCACCAGGCTCCTGATTGGTTGTCGCGGCGCGATTTGACGCTGGAGTTCAGCTTTTTCCAACTCGAGCGGTAGACGCGAAACGCGCGTATGCACAAAATGCAACACAAAAACTCATGCGCGTGGTTTTATTCGCGCGTCTGGCGCGTTTGGCGGGCTGCCCAAGCGTATCAAAGTAGCGGACACACGGAAAGAAGAAACACATGAAAACATGGCAGAGCCGGTTGTCTACGCTAGAGCTGATGGGGATGAACAGCATTTTCCTCACATACAAAGAATGTTTTGCTTAAAAGCAGCACAAAAGAGCAGCTATGTCTTCAGTGAGAGCCAAAACAAACCAACTTTTCAGCGTCAAACAACTCAGTTCATGTAACCTGAGGAAACCTAAGTTTTCTCTAAATATCCTTTAGCTGTGGTTAGCTGGATGTCAGTCTTATGTGTCGAGCTTGAGCTGCGAGTCATATTTTCGGCGCTACGTTGTAGTGAGATAAGTTTGTGGGTATTTTGTGCAGCTTCAGCTGTCCTTTTAACTGCTCGCTGGTTAGCTAGCGTGAGCTATAAGCTAACAGCTAGTATGGTTAATGACGTTAGAGTTCCACGCACATGCAAACAGCTCGTCTCTACTGCTTTAACTGTTAAAACAGAAGACAATACTGCAGCTGACAGGGTTTATTATGTGAAACAGCAGCTTGTTTAGTTTAAACAGTCTGCATTAAGCTGGGCAAACACTGTGCGATTTTTTTTTTTCAGTCGCGTTATTCAGCTCCTGCTCAAACTGTACAATTAAATCGCAGAGGTTAGAAGTTCATAGGTCACGATGCAGGGTCTCACACTATATGGCCTGATGCTCTGATGCGACCCGAGTGCTCAAACTGTGCCTTCATAACATGAAGCTTATCATACAAAGTCTGTCCCTCGCTCTCCCTCTCTCTGTCTTACAGACACACACACCATCAACTTTGCTAAATTACTAATGAAAAACATTGACCAGGCAGCTGTGATTGAGTAGCAATGTCCATCCAACTCTTTTCATGGTTGTTGTAGTCATAATAATTTTGTGAGGCCACATTGAAAAGTGTTGGATACAGAAGCGTAGTACGGAAGCGTAGAGCCGCCACCCAGGCAAAAGAAAAATAGAGCTATGTCACATTATAACGTGAAAAGTTTATTATTATAGTATACTATTGTTCTAACAATATTAGATATAGTTCTAACAATATACTTTTCATGTTTGTACAATATACTATCATTTAGGTACAATATACCTATTACAATATACATAATTCTCACGTTCGTACTTGCACTCGTTCTTATTTTAAACTTAATCTGGAATGCAGGATATGAATGACAAGATTTTGTTTTTCATATTTTTCATTATTTTTCAGTTTCAATTTTTTCTTCAGTTTCATTTTAAGCTGGCATCATTTTAACCCTACACACCCTAAAATTTAGTATTTGTTGATGAGATGTTGAAGTGTTAATTGAACAAAGTTAGAATACAGTGGAACCCCGACTTACGAAATTAATCCGTTCCCGAGGGTCTTTCGTAAGTCGAAAATTTTCTTAAGTCGAAACAGCCATTGCACCTTTTGAGTGAGGTGATGCTGAACGATAGGCTAATTGCTAACTAGAACAACAATATGTCGTTCAAGTGGAACAGCGAAGCACGAGTACGGAAGCCAAGGGGTTGTCACATGATTCGGAAGGCCTTGTGGGCATTGTAGGCTCAGCCAATCAGAGCCAGCGGATTTCGTTACACCGGCATTTTGCCGTACCATGGGCAGAAATATTGCCGTTCATTGCCTTCGTAACTTGAATTTTTTGTTAAATGGGGTATTCGTAAGTCGGGGTTCCACTGTATTTTTCACATGATTTCGACTGAGAAGCATGTTTATGTCTCTTTCTTCTTCCTGTAGAGGAGGAGCTTGCCAGGGTACGGTCAGCCTTTGTCTGGAGGGTAACAATAGAAATCCTTAAACTGCTCCTTGAGGCCCTTGTAAGTGATGGTATCTTAAATAAGTTGGAGGAAGAATCGATACTGGAGGGGAACCCACTCAGAGCAGACAAGGCACGCAGCTTGATCGACACAGTGAGGAAAAAGGGAGACAAAGCATGCAAGATAACAATCAAGCATCTTCAGATCAAAGATCCTTCTCTTTTCTCTCAGCTGCGTTTGAACTCTGATCCATCTGCTCAACAAGGTGAGGTCATGCATCAGATACCATGAATAAAAATGGTCACCTTGCAGTTTGTTGAGATGTGAAAGTGAAACCTCAGAATTCATTGTAAGAAAAAGGAGAGGGCAAGAACGTCATTCTACGACGAATGTTTGGATTTGTTACATGCCTGCAAATGTATTTTCTAAACTACATGGAGGAATTTTGATGATCGTCATAAACCTGTGAAACTACTTAGATCTAATGTGAGCTGTATTTAATTAAACACAAGTGTTCTTTACTTTTAAAAACCATGCAAACTGATTGCCTTAAAAAAGAAAAGTCAGAGTGTTTCTCTAACAAGAGGACACTCTTTAAGCATCGGTCATTTGACTTAAATGTTTAATGAAAAAAATGCCACATTTACATATAATAAAGCAAATTGTGGCCAGAAAGGGTTTACATTATCTTTTGCCATTGTAAATTACGAGAAGAATTAAATGTGAATTACTGAATCTCTCTCAGATGCTTCTTTAAATAACATAGCAGTGGGGAACGTTATGACACTTCAATGTTGTTATTTTTGGTTACAAAGTTTGGAGAAGAGGCACAGAAAGCAGAAACCTGTTTAGCCTGCACATGTTGGCATCAGGTACATATGAAAAGCTGCAAAGCAATGCAGATGTGGAGGTTCAAAACATTTAACGTGGCTTTTTTCAGGAAATACATTTAGGAATTCCTGAAGCCCCTTTTTGATGAATTTCTGGAAGAATGAGTATATTAAAAACTTGATAGGTTAAATAAAGGCCAAAGTACATCACATAGCTCCTTCAGACCAGATTTGTATTTTTCCTTCTTTTTTTCCTTTTTTTGATTCAGATGCTCTTCAGAAGTGTCAGCCTAAACTCAAGTCTCTCTTAAAGAAGAAGTTCCAGTGTGTGTTTGAGGGCATCGCTAAAGCAGGAAACCCAACCCTCCTGAATCAGATCTACACAGAGCTCTACATCACAGAGGGAGGGACTGCAGAGGTCAATGATGAACATGAGGTCAGACAGATTGAAACAGCATCCAGGAAACCACACAGACCAGAAACAACCATCAGACAAGAAGACATCTTTAAAGACTCACCCAAAAGACAGGACCTGATCAGAACAGTGCTGACAAAGGGAGTGGCTGGCATTGGGAAAACGGTCTTAACACAGAAATACAGCCTGGACTGGGCTGAAGACAAAGCCAACCAGGACATCCAGTTCATATTTCCATTCACTTTCAGAGAGCTGAATGTGCTGAAAGAGGAAAAGTTCAGCTTGGTGGGACTTGTTCATCACTTCTTTACTGAAACCAAAGAAGCAGGAATCTGCAGCTTTGAAGACTTCCAGGTTGTGTTCATCTTTGATGGTCTGGATGAGTGTCGAGGTCCTCTGGACTTCAACAACACTAAGAGTGTGACTGATATTACGATGCCCACCACAGTTGATGTACTTCTCACAAGCCTGATCAGGGGGACGCTTCTTCCCTATGCTCACGTCTGGATAACCACACGACCTGCAGCAGCAGACCAGATCCCCCCTGAGTATGTTCACAGGGTGACAGAGGTCAGGGGGTTCACTGACCCACAGAAGGAGGAGTACTTCAGGAACCGATTCAGAGATGAGGAGCAGGCCAGCAGGATCATCTCCCACATCAAGAAAGCTCGAAGCCTCCACATCATGTGCCACATCCCAGTCTTCTGCTGGATCACTGCTACAGTTCTGGAGGATGTGCTGGAAACCAGAGAGGGAGGACAGCTGCCCAACACCCTGACTGAGATGTACATCCACTTCCTGGTGGTTCAGGCCAAAGTGAAGAAGGTCAAGTATAATAGAGGACGTGCAACAGATCCACACTGGAGTCCAGAGAGCAGGAAGATGATGGAGTCTCTGGGAAAACTGGCTTTTGATCAGCTGCAGAAAGGAAACCTGATCTTCTATGAATCAGACCTGACAGAGTGTGGCATCGATATCACAGCAGCCTCAGTGTACTCAGGAGTGTTCACACAGATCTTTAAAGAGGAGAGAGGACTGTACCAGGACAAGGTGTTCTGCTTCATCCATCTGAGTGTTCAGGAGTTTCTGGCTGCTCTTCATGTCCATCTGACCTTCAGCAACTCTGGACTCAATCTGCTGGAACAACAACAAACAACATCCAAGAAGTCTGAAACAGGAGAATCTGCAAAGAAACACTTCTACCAGAGTGCTGTGAACAAGGCCTTACAGAGTCCAAATGGACACCTGGACTTGTTCCTCCGCTTCCTCCTGGGTCTTTCACTGCAGACCAATCAGGCTCTCCTACGAGGTCTGCTGACACAGACAGGAAGTAGCTCACAGACCAATCAGGAAACAGTCCAGTACATCAAGAAGAAGCTCAGTGAGAATCTGTCTGCAGAGAAAAGCATCAATCTGTTCCACTGTCTGAATGAACTGAATGATCGTTCTCTAGTGGAGGAGATCCAACAGTCCCTGAGATCAGGACGTCTCTCCACAGATGAACTGTCTCCTGCTCAGTGGTCAGCTCTGGTCTTCATCTTACTGTCATCAGAAGAAGATCTGGATGTGTTTGACCTGAAGAAATACTCTGCTTCAGAGGAGGCTCTTCTGAGGCTGTTGCCAGTGGTCAAAGCCTCCAACAAAGCTCTGTAAGTAAACATGAACTCATCGCTTCATTCTTAAAATCATGGGAAATAAATCAGAGGTGCTCAGTTCAAAGAACACTACCACTTTAGAAAAATTAAAAAATAGTCACTAAAATAGTCATGATACTTTAAATATTTCTCTCCAGCAGGACATGTCAGCATTTCTGAAATATTTTTGTCTTCAACTCGAATCAAAGCACAATCCAGATCCAGCCTATAAGAACATGAGCTCTGATCCTTCAGCCCCTCTGACAGGTTTATTATCCTCAAGTTGTTCACTTGTCTCCAACAACCAGGAGTCTAGCTCTGTTTTTTAAAGCAAATACTTGAGCTACCAGACTGCACCTACATCGTTTTCAGATGTTCTCATTTTAAGGTCTGGTTTGTGTCTCATCTTTATTGCAATCCCCCATGTCTCTCTGTTTTTCAAATATAAATCTGTTACCTCGGTGTGGCCAGAACAACATGGTGAACCCAAAATACAGACAAAGGTGAAGGAACTGAATATTACTAGACGTGAAGGCTTTATTTACACACAGGAACTTGACACTTGGAATTTTTTAACATGAACTGTGAACTATGGTGGAAGTCAAGCACTTGAAGCTGTGAGCATGAAGTGGGCTCTGTGGTAGGTTTCCGGAAATGGGTCTTGGTTGATGGTAATCTGAGTCACTGTAACAGAGGTAGAGCAGCATCAGAAAGATCACTGGTGGAGGTTACAGTAAGTGAACGAGGTTATCTTCAATGTCTTATTTGGGGTTTCTGTAGCTCAGGAGGTAAAGCTGGTCTGATCTGACCTACTGATCAGAAGGTTGGTGGTTCGATCCCTGGCTCCTCCAGTCTGCATGTCAAGTATCCTTGGGCAAGATACTAACCCCAACTTGCTCTCCGATGCATCCATCAGAGTATGAATGTGCGTGAATGTACTTAGAAAGCACTAAGTTCAGATAAAGTGTTTGTGAGAATGGGTGTGATTGGGTGGATGTGGCATGTTGTATAGAGCGCTTTGAGTACTCCGGGAGAGTAGAAAAATGCTATATAAGAATCAGTCCATTTACCATTTACTTGTCAGCAGTCGGAAAGCAACTTGGGGAAGGCAGGTGGTGAGGTCTGGGTGAGTACTTGTTAGCTTTGAATCCAGGCAAAGTGGTCCAGTAAGTCTAAGAGACGAAAGGCATTAATGTGGCTGTGAGTGAATCAAGAAGACCAGCATCCAGGAAAACGTGACTGAACTGCAAGGGTGAGTAGATGATCCGAGGATTAGGAGGTTAGCAGAGTTATTGGGAGTGCTGATGTTATATTCAGCCTAGTAGATTACTGTCAGGTGTGGACAATGGACAGGCTGACCAGGCTTCACCCAAAGGCAGAAACCAGAGTCTAGTGGGAAACCACCGCCGCTCACACAGACCATGACAGCAGCATGACCCCCCCCCCCCCCCCCCCCCCCCAAAGCATTCTCTTTCACTTGGCATCATTTACCTCTCCCTTCTCCAATTTCTGATGTGTCCACCTTTGCAATGATAACTGTGATCAGGGTGAACCAAAAAGGTGCCGTGGTGAACAGATACTTCAGTTTGGTGAATGCAGTTTCAGCTTTGGGGGACCAGATGCATGCTGAGACTTGAGTGGTGCAGCTACCTGACTATAGTTGAAAATGAACAGTCTATAAAAATTTGCTATTCCCAAAACCCATTGGAGATGCTTCTTGAATCTACAATGGGTACAAGGGGTAGGCCACTCTGTGAAAGCTTTCACATTTGCCAGATCCGTCTTCACCTGCCCCCGTGCCAAAATGTAACTGAAAAAAGTTATTGATGAGGAATGGAATTCACACTTTTTTGCTTTGACATAAGGTTTATTCTCCAGCAAACCTTGGAAAAATAGCATGGACATGAGACTGATGTTCCTCGCAGGTTTTGGGAAAAATGAGGATATCATCCAGATACACCAATACGAACCTGTCAAGGAAGTCCCGGAGGACATCGTTAACTAATCTTGAAACATTGCGGGAGCATTAGTTAACCCAGGCGGCATGACCAAATACTCGTAGTCCCCCAATGGCATGTTTAAAACAGTCTTCCACTTGTCTCCCTGATTGATCTGGAAAAAGTGGTAAGCGTTGCGGATGTGGGGTTTTGTAAACCCAGTGGCACTGTGAAATGGCCTGAAAGCAGAGCTAATGAGGTAATAGGTACTTATTCTTGATGGTAATATCACTGAGGCCCCTGAAGTAAATGCATGGCCAGAGAGAGCCATCCTTTTTCCCCACAAAAAAGAAGTTCCAACTTGAGATGACAATCGTTGGATTATGCCTGCACCGAGGGATTCCTTAATGTACTTTTCCATAGCCGCACACTCAGGTCTAAGCAGGTTATACAGCCAGCTAGAAGGCCGGGTGGAGCCAGAGAGTAGTTCTATGGTGCTGTCCTGTGGTTTGTGAGGTGGCAGTGAAAGCGCTTTACTTTTGCTAAATACTTCCTGAAGATCATGACATTTGGTGGGCACAGAGGAGAGATCTAAAACAGTCTCAGTGTTGGTTGATGGTTCCACAGGTTCCGGTGGACGGGCAGAAACAAGGCAATTTGAATGACAGAACAGACTCTAACTGATTACCCTCTGACCTGACCAGTCTAAGTGGGGGTTATGTAATTCTAGCCAAGGAAACCCGAGTATGAGTGGTTTGTGAGGTGCATGAAAAGCAAAAAAGGTAAGTGTTTTCTTGTGATTGCCAGGGGTGACAGGCTCTGTGCGCTGAGTTATGTGAGGGGACACTCGGTTATTTAATGACTTAGTGGGAATGGGCGGATTAAGGGGGCATAGAGGGATGTTTAACTGTCTCGCTAACTCAGACTCCATGAGGTTCTAATTGAACAAGAGCCTGAAAGGTCTGGTTAACTAGAACAGAGAGTTGGAGTTGCAATCTGGGTTTTTATGTTTGTGTGAGTATCCTCCACCCTTATCCCTGAACTTTCCAGTGGGCAGACCCTGGTGTGGAATCGAAAACAGACAGGTTCATCACGAGAAGCAAGCTGATCTTTCATGGTTTGATTTAATGACTGAAAAACATACAGCGGACGGTGGTTAGCACTGTTGCCGCACAGCAAGAAGGTCCTGAGCAAAAGTCTTTACAAACTCAACCAGGAAATCATCATGCGAGCAGAAAGAAAGAGGATGAGCAGATAGGTAAGCAAGAGAAACCCGCCAGCGTCCCAGGTTTCCAGAGAAGGTTCAGGTTCCAGGTACCTGAAATGGGATGTAATTCAATTCAATTTTATTTATATAGCGCCAAATCACAACAGTCACCTCAATGCGCTTTATATTGTACAGTAGATCGTACAGTAATAGATACAGAGAAAAACCCAACAATCATATGACCCCCTATGAGCAAACACTTTGGCGACAGTGGGAAGGAAAAACTCCCTTTTAACAGGAAGAAATTTTTGGTGTCAAAGTCAAAGCACAGATCCACCCAGTCTCTGTATTTCAGCTTATTTCCTTTATACACACATTTAACAGGAACAGTTTCAGACAGCTAGTGTTTACCTGACATTACCTGCGTACCTCACAGTTTGCAGGTAATGGGCATAATAATTACTGAACAGAGACATCCTGCTGTGAACTTTGTTGCTGTGGATCTAAAATGTAAAAATACATCTGAGAAGATTTCTAATCATGATTTTATGAGCCCCCAAAGTTTGATTCTGTTCATCTGGACGTAGCGCTCTCAGCGGGAGAAACATTTTGTCACTCATCAAGATGACTTCTTCAGGCTCAGCTGACTGCAGCTTTCCCCAATCTTATAAAGAGTACATCTGCATAATGACTCAAACCTAATGGTCAAGGAACTGACCTCCCAGCCTTATTGTTCCTTCAGTGGGCTGGTTTCAGTCATTATGCAAATGTACTTTTTATAGGGTTGGAAACCAGAAGTCAGCTGAGACTGACGAAGTCACCTGGATGAGTGACGAAATGTTTCTCCCACTGAAAGCGCTACGTCCAGATGAACAGAATCAACTTTTGGGATTTACTAACCTGGATGATTCAGCATGGATCAAGACGGGTTTTTATGAGGTATACAGTTTCTTATAATTTCTAAACCAGAAGGTTGAGGAGATGGAGCTCATGATAACTGGCTACTGCCCTTCAGCGTGCTTTATGAAATCATCCAATCAAAATAAAGTTGGCCTTTAGGGAGAGCGGGGCTTTAAAGGGGAATGAGCCAAAGCAGCTTTTAGACAGAAAATGAAACGAGAGTCCAGGATGTGATACATTATTTATAACTACATTTACAGTAATCACACATATTAGAATTAATAAAGTGACCAGCAGTACTGTAGTAAGTGTAATACTGCAGTATTACACACATATTAGAATTAATAAAGTGACCAGCAGTACTGTAGTAAGTGTAATACTGCAGTACTCACAGGCCTGTGCCAGCAGACACTGAACTACTGTCACTAAATCAACCTGGTCTTCACTGGTTTCCATTTACATACATTGGAATAATTGTGTTTAATTTGAAATATTTTTCTTCTGTTGCACTTAAATTCTTGAACATTTTTTTATTTAATTGTGCATTGTAGTGTACTCATTTGTACACATTTGATTACTTAGATTCAACATATAAAGAGATTTTATTTGATAATAAATATTATTGTTTTGTTGTTCTTGTTGTTTTTTTCAGGCTGAGCAGCTGTAAGCTGTCAGAGAAAGTCTGTACAGATTTGTTGTCAGTGGTCAGCTCCCAGTCCTGTAGTCTGAGAGAGCTGGACTTGAGTACCGACAGCCTGAAGGCTTCAGCAGTAAAGCTTCTGTCTGCTGCAGTGGAGAGTCCACACGCCAAACTGAATATTCTGAGGTCTGACCGATTTGTATTCTTTTTTCTTTTGTTTGTTTTGTTTTGTTTTTAACTGAGAAAATAAATCCAGCAATTTAAACAGTAGAGGTAAACTTGATCAATTTACTGTTGTTTCGTACCACATCTGCTCAGCATAAAACAACAAGGATTCTTAAAATATAAGATTAGTTATTGCACCCTGATTACACTTTAACATCAGTCTTTGTTCATGTTTTCATTTTCAGACTCAACGTCTGTGAACTTCTAGCGGAAAACTGTGAAGCTGTGTCCTCAATGCTCAGCTCTCAGTCCTCTACTCTGACAGAGCTGGACCTGAGTATCAAAAATGTGCAGGATTCAGGAGTGAAGATTCTGTCTGCTGGACTACAAAGTTTAAACTGTAAACTAAATACTCTGAGGTCAGATCAATTGACATTTTGTTTTTTTAAATGAACCAATTAAACATTTTATTCAAGGCTTCCGGTTCCGGCGCTCGTGGGGATGGACACCTAGTACGAGAGCTCTCGACTGAAACTTATTAAAACTGCCCCAAGTAAATTAATACACTATCTAAGTGCAACAGGCCCCCCTCCTTGCAGCTACCACGAGCTCCTTCTATGGGCATGCACACTTCCTGTCACACACACACAGCCCCAACCTTTTTTCCTCCAACACAGAGAGTTTCTCTACTCTTCTCTTTTTTAAAAAAATATAAAACCACACACTCTTTACCCAATCGTCACACACTCATTGCATTAAATCATTTTCACAAACACACGCTTTATTTAATCGGCGCTTTACACAGCCGTTTAAATAATTTCACAGTTTATTTATATACACAGGCCTGTATCTCTCATGACAAACACAAGACACCAGATGCCAGAACTAGTTATTTAACGGTTCCTTAACACTTCAATGGAACCCTTTTGTACCGGTACACCTAGATTTTCGACTAATTTAAAAGCCCTATAGCCCAGGCCACGCCTTGCTGATCAATTAAACGCTACGGGAACGCCCTCCCGAGAGTCGCTCAGATTTCTAGAGACTAAATTAATTTAAAACCGCTTCCCGCAGCTGAGAGAGGAGCTCCACATCTGGCGCTAGTGTCAAACCCACGCCTTTTGCTTTACTTAAAGCTCACAAGCCAGCCACGTTGAATGGTCACGGCCGGGTCTCACCCTCCACCCAAACAGCACAGTAAAAAGTGATGCTTGACCACTTAGTCTTTTCGGGTGCCTGAATTCCCTGCGGAGACCATCCGGGCTACTGGAACGCCGCCAGAAGTAACAGTGCGTCCACTGATTACCCGTCGCTGCCACACGAAGGCGCCTGCGCTCTTCGGAGCCACACGCTCCGGAACTTTTAGTTTATATTTAAAAGCGTCCCTGGGGACCTTCAGTCCCTCAGTTTTTAATTACCTGACGCCCGAAACCTCGTTTCTCCCACCCAAAATATCCGAATTTACCTAACCTTAACCCTGCTTGGCATCTTAACTCCACAAAACACATAAAGCACACAAACCAAGCCAAACTACCACAATGCAACACAGAAAAACAGAAAACCCCCCCAAATAAACAGCAATAACTTTTGTGAGAATTTTATCAAACTGTTACTCCTAATTATCCTAATTAAATAAAATCACTCTGGACAGAACTCAGCAGGAGGCCCCCTGAGTGAACATTCAATTCAATTTTGTTTTACTTCCAATTTAGTACCTTTGGATAAAAAATTCAACAGGTGGTACTGACCTTTTTATGCCGCGGTTCTGTCACTCAGTGGCTCTCCTGTCTGGGTTCCCCCTCCTGGGGCTCAGCTCACTGCGCGTCCTTCTTTCCCTCCAAACCGGGTTTCGAGCACCAAAAATGTAGAAGTTCTTTTTATTTGGAAGGAAAAATAAGCACAGACCAGAGTCCCAGAAGTGTCCGAAAAGTGATTTATTACACACAAGATTGTACAGGTGTGGGAAGAAGCTCTTCCTCGTTTGCACAAAAGACAGAATGTTTTATAGCCATGTATGACGTCAGAAGACCACAGAAGAATTCCCCTATCTTCCCTTTATCTCCTTCTATGGCTAAGAACAACAACATTTTCCAGATGTTTCCACTCCTGCTTTCTGGGAATTTAACCAATAGTGTGTTCATGAGTGTGTATTTTGTGAGAGTGTCAGATTCCGGCCAACAAACGGTCAGTGTCCTTATCTGACTCTGCTAGGGCCGTCTGGATCCACAGCTAAGCTGGTGGTTTTACTAACTAATAGAGTATTGTATCTAGACTTCTGTTATAGCAGATTTACTAAATGATAAATGATACATGCTAATATGGATGATAAACTGATGCAGACTAATGAAGTAATAATGAAATAATGACCGTGCTTTATGAATGACATCACAGTGAAAATAAAATAACATGTTTTTCTTGACAACATAAAGAGGAAAAAGGGGTTTAAATGATGTCCAGAAAGAACAAAATAGCTAAGAAGTTAACGTTTGAAAACGTGGAAGATGGCAATGTGCAGCTAACAGAAGGGGCTAACGTTAGCCCCTATAGGGCTAGCCGAGGCCACTCTCCCACTCCTAGCCGCGAGGATTCTGGGACAGAAGATGAGGTTGACCCAGCAAGTTTGACGCTGATACTGAAAGAACTGAGAGGCGTTGGGAAAGAGGTGAAAGAATTTCGAAAAGACACGAAAGCGCAACTGCTGGAAATAAGGGGTGAGTTGGATAAAGCCAATGCGCGGCTTAATGATGTGGAAACCAGGGTTGCAGAACACAAAGATAAGCTCCAGAACACAGACGAGATTTTGTCTGAGATACTAACAATGCAATTCAATGTTATTTATATAGCGCCAAATCACAACAAAAGTCACCTCAAGGCACTTCATAGATACAGAGAAAAACCCAACAATCATATGACCCCCTATGAACAAGCACTTTGGCGACAGTGGGAAGGAAAAACTCCCTTTTAACAGAAAGAAACCTCTGGCAGAACCAGGCTCAGGGAGGGGCGGGGCCATTTGCTGTGATTGGTTGGAGTGAGAGAAGGAAGACAGGATAAAGACATGCTGTGGAAGAGAGACAGAGGTTAATAACACATATGATTCAATGCAGAGAGGTCTGTTAACACATAGTGAGTGAGAAAGGTGACTGGAAAGGAAAAACTCAATGCATCATGGGAATCCCCGGCAGCCTACGTCTATTGCAGCATAACTAAGGGAGGATTCAGGGTCACCTGGTCCAGCCCTAACTATATGCTTTAGCAAAAAGGAAAGTTTGAAGCTGATCTTCAAAGTAGAGAGGGTGTCTGTCTCCTGAACTCAAACTGGGAGCTGCTGCCACACCCAGTCCAACATAGCCAGGCTTTCTTTGCTGCTTTGACAAAACCTCAAATCCCAGTCAGAGATGATGAGCATCATCACAGTGATGATCATTTCTCTATTAACCCAGGCTTTCTGCTTCAGGATCTGTGCACGCTCAGAGAACAAGGAGACCTTTAAACATAATTTCACTAAATGGATGGATTGAGCTCAGCCTACAGATGAACTGGTGCCAGAGATCATAAAGAACATCAAACAAATTCAACACTTTTAATGGAAATATGAGATTAATCTTGAAAGTAGAGATAGTGTCTGTCTCCCGAATCCAAACTGGAAGCTGGTTCCACAGAAGAGGGGCCTGAAAACTGAAGGCTCTGCCTCCCATTCTACTTTCAAATACTCTAGGAACAACAAGTAGGCCTGCAGAGCGAGAGCGAAGTGCTCTAATAGGGTGATATTGTACTACAAGGTCATTAAGATAAGATTGGGCCTGATTATTTAAGATCTTGTATGTGAGGAGCAGGATTTTGAATTCAATTCTGGATTTAACAGGAAGCCAATGAAGGGAAGCCAATACAGGAGAAATCTGCTCTCTCTTTCTAGTCCCTGTCAGGACTCTTGCTGCAGCATTTTGGATTAACTGAAGGCTTTTCAGGGAGTTTTTTGGACATCCTGATAATAACGAATTACAATAGTCCAGCCTGGAAGTAATAAATGCATGAACTAGTTTTTCAGCGTCACTCTGAGACAGGATATTTCTAACTTTAGAGATGTTGCGCAAATGGAAGAAAGCATGCAGGAAAAGTTTCAAACAAAACTAACATCACTGGAGGCTTACTCGAGGAGGGAGTCGCTCAGACTGTACAGGGTGCCGGAGGGAGAAGAATCGGGAGCTCCATCTATGGCCCACTTTGTGGAGAAGCTACTCCGGGAGAATCTCGCCATCCCACCATCAACACCGTTACAAATTCAGAGAGCACACAGAGCGTTATCATTACTCCCTCCGGACGGCTCCCAACCCAGATCGATCCTGGTAAAATTCCTGTGCTTCACGGTTAAAGAAGAAGTGCTGAGGCTTGCTTGGCAAAAGAAAGGTTTTATGCTGAATTCCAGCAAGATCAACCTCGACCACGATTACCCCCCTGAGATCATGGCTTTGAGGAAGGAGTATGCAGAGGCACGAAAGGTCCTAAAAGAGAAGAATGTACGGTTTAGGACCCTCTACTCAGCGCGCCTTAAGGTTTTTTTCGAAGAAGGAGTGAAAACCTACAACACGGTGGAGGAGGCAACGGCTGACCTGGCGAGTCGGGGCCTGCCGGTAAAGGTGATTACACCACCGGCAACCCCCAGAGAAAAACTACAAAGATGCCCGCTGTGGCGGGGAGTTGGTGGTCGGCGTCCGCGTCAGATCCGAGGAGCTGCGGGATATAGAGAGAAGCTGCAAGTATACAGACGTGAAGAGAACGAATTTAATGTTATGCATTAGCTATGGACAACATGGTGAAATATGGTTACTGTCGAGCTAAAATGGGTGGGGCTTCTCGTGCTGTGAGTGACGTCGCAGTGGAAAGCCCCCTAACTCAGGGGGTAATAAGGGGTTTCCCTTCAAGTTGTGAGGGTGTCAGTGGAAGTGCTCCACTGTCAGAAGCCAGCTTAGGAGCTTTCAAGCTCCAGTTATGTTCAAATGTTTTCAGTTCATTCCTAACTTTTTTCACTTGTTACTGTTTTAAGAGGGGGTTGCCTGCTGCTATTGAGTTTATGCGCTGTGGTAACTTAATATATCTTTATGGGAAGTGAGTCAGTGAAAGTAATCTCTTTTAATGTTAACGGGGTTCTGAACGTGATTAAGATGAATAAGATACTGTCCAAACTAAGGAAGGAGAAGGCCCAGATTGCATTACTTCAGGAGACACACATGAACCAAGTAGATCACTTGAGATTGAAAAGAAAGGGTTTTAAATATGTATTCTCCTCTTCCGTTAAGTCCAAACACAAGAGGGGTGTGGCTACACTTATCTCTGGTACTCTTAACTATGAACATATCTAAGAACTCTGTGACGAGGAAGGCAGATTGGTTAGAATAACAGAATGGATAGAAGGGTCTGAAATCACAATTTTAAATGTTTATGCTCCCCCCGGGAGCGATTGGCTATTCTATAGGAATAGGTTTGATTTATTGGTGGATTCTCAGGGGATAGTTGTCTGTGGGGGGGTTTTAACTTTAGACTTGACCCTAAACTAGACTCCTCCTCCCCGACCAACCAGGTAACAGCACTTACTAGAAAAGTCAATTCCTATATGCTAGAGATGGGGATAATAGATGTATGGAGGGACCGCTACGCATCTACCAGAAATTTCACTCATTACTCTGGTTCCTTTAAAGTGTATGCAAGGCTGGACTACTTTTTTATGTTTAAAGTTGATAGGTTTAGGGTCAAAGACTGTGACATATTAACAAGAGATCTATCTGACCACAGTCCTATCTCTCTATCTTTGCAGGTGGCTAGGAAAAAATGTACCACACTGTGGAAATTGTTATCGCACCTTAATGATCCTGCCATAGTTTCCAAATTAAAGGTAGACATTAAAGAATTTCTAGATGTTAATGACACAGGAGAGGTATCTCCAGCTATTCTTTGGGATATGCTCAAAGCGGTAATGAGAGGTAAATTAATTTCTATCGCCTCCCACTTAAAGAGAATCAAAGGGCAAAAATTAGCAGAACTACAGGCAAATTTAAAGTTGAAAGAATAGGAAGACATAAACACCGCAAATCCTACTCTGAAGCAGGATATCAGGAAAATACAGGATGAAATTAATGATATTTACACCCAGGAGGCCCAAAATAACTTAATTTTTTTGAGGCAAAAATACTATGAGACAGGAGGGAAATCTGCAAAATATCTGGCACATAAATAACGCAAACAACTAGAGGAAAGTACGATATACCAACTCAAGGACCCCAAGACTAATATTCTGGAATCAAAATTAGAAGACATTCAGAAATGTTTTGAGACCTTCTTTAGGGAGCTGTACTCACAGCCCAATGCTACGGAGGAGAATTGTACTGATGCCTTTCTTAGCTCTCTAGAATTACCTTCACTCCCGTCTCTCAAAAATGAGCTTCTAACACATCCCATTTTAGTGGAAGAAATTAATGCAGCTTTTTCCAGATTAAAACCAGGTAAGGCAGTTGGGCCGGACGGGTTCAGTTCTCAGTGGTATCGCACCCTGAGGGCAGATCTAGTCCCCACATTGCTGAAGTCATTTAACTACATCCTACAGGAGGGAGAAATCCCACCCTCCTGGAGGGAGGCAACTATTTCAATTATCCCAAAAGAGGGGAAAGATAAACGAGAATGTGGAAACTATCGACCAATCAGTGTCCTTAACTTGGATTACAAACTATTTACTTCTATTCTTGCTCGTAGACTGGAGAAGTTTTTACCTGACCTCATCGATTTAGATCAGACTGGTTTCATTCACTATAGACAAACAACTGACAACATTAGGAGAATATTACACATCTCTGCTCAAATACAAAAGAACAAAACTCAATCAATGATAGGAAGCTTGGACACTGAGAAAGCCTTCGACTCCGTCAGATGGGTATTTCTGTATAAGGTTCTGGGGAAGTTTGGCTTTCACGACAAGTTTATTAGAGTAATCCAAGGTCTGTATGCTCGACCCTCAGCCCGTATTAAGGTGAATGGTGATCTCTCCAAGCCCTTTGCTCTGGAACGTGGCTGTAGGCAGGGTTGTGCAATCTCGCCACTTCTCTGATTTATTCATAGAAACATTTGGCCAAACGATTAGACAAAATCATAACATTAGGGGTGTTGCATTGTCAGGAGTTGAACATAAAGTCGTAATGTTTGCTGATGATGTACTGGTCTGCCTGGAGGAGCCAGAGAGGTCTTTTAGTGAGTTGATGTCTACTTTAAGTGATTTGGGGAAGTTATCTGGTTATAAGGTCAATATTTCAAAAACACAGGTGATGACTTTAAATTATACAGCTTCTGCAGCTTTATGTAGGAAATTTAAAGTAAATTGGGATAATGAGAAAAATAAGTACCTGGGAATATATTTGACTGCGGACCTCTCGGGGCTCTTTCAGGCAAACTACGAGCCAATATCTGCAAGTATAAAAGCTGATTTGCACAGATGGAATCTGGTCCCCTTTATGAGTCTCAGCTCCCGGGTAACTTTAAAGCATGGATATCCTGTGGCCTTACAACATTCCTCTCTCTTACTCATAGAAATATTGTGCTCAGATTTGAGACCTTACAGGACAACCTGACAAAATACAACTTTCATAGAAACTTACAGCTGAGATCATATATTGATCATGAATGCAAACTGTCCGACTTCAATGATGCTGAGTCGCATTTTTTCCTCATCCTGAAAAATGCCACAACCATGACCCCTACTAAATCTATTTCTAAACTATACAAAGCCCTCTCTAGTGCCAGCAAGGATAATACTTTATACACTAAGGATAAATGGGAAAGGGAATCAGGGATTGCTATTTCTGTGGGGGAGTGGGAAAATGTTTTGTACTGCCAGTGGTCCATGTACAGTTCTATGAGCTGGAAGGAACATGGCTGGAAGAATATTATTAGGTACTTCAAGACTCCATATCAGGAGAGGTACAAAGGGGCTTATATGCAATGCTGGAGACAATGCGGCTCGACTGTTGCTAACCATTTTCATGTCTTTTGGGACTGTCCCAAGTTAAAAAACGTTCAGGTCTCCTTAAGTGCAGTCTTTAACGTTCAAATACCTTTAGATTTTAAGGTTTTATACATGGGTTTGGTCCCCTTTCTGGAATGTAGGAGTGAGATTAAGTTGGTGCAATTACTCTTGGTGGCAAGTAAAAAAACAATTACTAGAAGATGGTTAAGCCCAGCCCAGCCTACCCTAGACGACTGGTTTGGGATCATTTTAGAGATATTTAGGATGGAAAAACTTACATATCTGTTAAGAAATCAAAAAGCCAAATTCTACCAAATTTGGAACAATTGGATCCAATTCATCACCCCCACGAGGGCTGACTTCACTTGATCTCACTATTACTTGGTTGTTTTTTGTTTGTTTGTTTTTTACATTTACTTCTATTACTATTGCTTGTTTATTTACTTATTTCTTCACAATGATTGCAGCATGGGCACCCCTCCCAGTTTGTGTTTATAGTTCCATGTAATGTGTTCTATATATCTCCTTTGGGAGAGCATGCGAGCAACTGTCCTAGTAATAGCTAGTGGAGGTTAATATGCACCCGCTGATCACTTTGTTTATCATTTGCTCTCCTGGACTTAATCTAAAACCTGGAAGGACTTTGTTCCCATGTTATTCATATACTGCTATGCAGATGGTTTTTTCTTGTCCAATCCAAATAAAGATATAATTAAAAAAAAACATTTTATTCAAGTTCATCCATATGATGTTGTATCTTAGTATGTTAAGGTTTCATCAAAAATAAAAAGATGGCATGTAATATAATAACAAACTTTACATAAGTATTATAGATTATCTTTTGTTTTTCAGACTGGGTGGCTGTAACCTGTCAGAGAGAAGCTGTGAAGCTCTGTGCTCAGTCCTCAGCTCCCAGTCCTCCAGTCTGAGAGAGCTGGACCTGAGTAACTCTGACCTGCAGGATTCAGGAGTGAAGCTTCTGTCTGCTGGACTAAAGAGTTCACAGTGTGCAGTGGAAACTCTCAGGTCAGGATTCAAACGTTAACACATATGATCATTTAAAATGTGAATTATATTATTGATTGACTTATCTATAGAGCTTTTAGCTAAACTTATATTTATATTTGAGTGGATTATTAGACTGAATTACTGTGTAAAATTTGTCACAGTCATACGATTTTGTTTATTTATTTATTTTTTTAATTCATGTACTGGCCATTTTACATGAATTTGGCTAATCTTCTACAATATATACATTTGATTTTGTTAGGAACAAAATGTTCAAATTACATATTTTGCTGGATATTGGGTATTAATGAAATTATTATGTCTTTAATGACACCACATTTCCATATGTAGGAGGTTACTGGTGGTATTGTTTCAGTGTTTGAGTTTTCCTTGCAAAGAAACATCTGGAATTTAACAATACATGTTTTAAAGCTGTTTTCTCCAAAGGGATTTGTATTAGTGATGGTAAATTTGATTCTTTTTACCGAATCGAGTTTAAATGAGTCACTCACCAAAATGAATCGGGTTTTTTTTTAATCATTTGAGTCTCTGAGTCAGTTGCCCAGAGAGTGCCAAAAATGTACTTTTTCTCTCAAACTTAATTTGTTTTTATTTTCATGTAAATCCTACTGCTACGATGAGTGACTGAAAAATAAAAACAACTATTTTATAGAGCAAAAAAGAATAAGATTTCTAAATTGGACATTTATTTTTGTTTATGTTATTAGTATTTCCTCTTTATCATCTTTGCACAAAAACAAAGTGTAGACTGAATGTTATATTGCATCAGTCAGACTATCAGGCTTCATCTCAGATGAAGGAGTGACTCTTCCGTGGTAACAAACTGTGAGTTTCAGCAGCTGAGAGGCAGGAGGGAAGGGTGAGTGAGTGGTCTTGATGCATTCTCAGTCTAGACTAGACTAGAAAGAGGGGCGCTGCTCTTGTGGCGACCAGCAGGTTGTCTCTCTCTGTCAGTGTTTTAACTTATTTTATTTCATTCTTTTATTCCTTTATATATATATTTTTTTGCCTGAGGAAATTCTATAGCATCGGCTTGTGCTTTGTGGAACTTCTTTTAACGAAGATGGGTTTTTTATTTCGCATGATTTTATTGGCAATCCTGACGGTTGTTTGGAGTCATTCCTTTACCATCAATAATCCTGGCTAATGTGCAGTCTCTGAGGAGTAAATTGGATGAACTGCATTTGAATGTCGCACACTTGCGTGGCTACAGGGATACATGTCTAATGGCATTCACAGAGACTTGGCTCAAGGACTCTGACCCTGATTGTTCTCTGGAACTAAATGGCTTCGGGTTTCCCATACGTTTGGATCGAGACCCCGGAGCTACCCAGAAATCTCAAGGAGGAGTGTGTTTGTATATAAATCAGAAATGGTGTAAAAATGTGACCGTTCGTAGACAAGTGTGTCTGCCTGACATTGAGCTCCTCTCTGTGTCTTTGAGGCCGTTTTATCTGCCGAGGGAATTCCCACAGATCAACGTCACCATTGTTTACATCCACCCTAAAGCGAATCCTAAGAATGCGACTGACACCATCTCCATTTTTTTCCTAATAACAAACCATGGTCTTCAAAAGGTCTTATGAGGCTGATTCATGAAAGGAAAAAAGCTTTTATTGAAGGGAATATCTTGAAAGTTAGAGAAATTAGGAAGGAGATCAGATCAGAAATTAAAAAAGCCAAAGTAAAATACAAGGATAAGGTAGAGGCGGAGATGGGTAGCAATAACTTAAGGGTGGCCTGGGCAGGCATGAAACACATGACTGGTCACTGTTACAGTGACTGTAATAAGATAAGTCTTCCTGGTTTTAGTTCAGACTCTCAGTTAGCAAGTAGAGAAGCTTATAGACCCTCTACAATTTGCATACAGGCCTCGTAGACGTGTTGATGATGCAGTGGTCACTCTGTTGAACTTCCTTTATCGCCATCTTGATGGCGCCAAAGCTCATGCTCAGCTCTTATTTATTGATTTTTCTTCAGCTTTTAATACTATCCAGCCACATCTTTTAGCTGATAAACTTCTTAACCAGTTTACACTTGATCTTAATCTCGTTGGTTGGGTTTTAAACTTTTTAACTGACAGATCTCAGTGTGTGAGAGTGAACGGCTGTTTTTCCAAACAGCTGAACTCTTCCACTGGCTCACCGCAAGGTTGTTGTCTCTCTCCTCTACTGTATATTTTGTACACTAATGACTGTCGCAGTACACAGGCCAACAGGCATTTCATTAAATACGCAGATGACACAGTCATTGTAAGCCTCCTTCATGGTGAAGAGGATTCCCATGGGCCTGTTGTGGATGAGTTTGTTTCGTGGTGTGATCAGTCCTTCTTAATGATCAGCACCTTGAAAACCAAGGACATGGTTATTGACTTCAGGGAGACATCCCCTCATCCTGCGCTAACAGTGGTAAATGTGCAGCCATTGAACTGGTGGACAGTTATAAGTATTTGGGGGTTGTTCTTGATAAAGCTCTGTGCTTTGAGTCACATCTTGCTGCTACAGTGAAAAAGGTTCAACAAAGACTTTTTAAGGAGGTTGAGAGGTTTCAATGTTTCATCTGCAATGATGACTCGTTTTTTATAAAAGTTTTATTGAATCTGTTTTAACTTTCTGTATCATTGCTTGGTACGGTAATATGTCTCTGAATAATAAGACCAGACTTAACAACCTGGTTAAAGTGGCTGGTAAGATTTCAGGGTGGTCTCAGGTCCAGCTTGTGGACTTTTATAACAGGCAGGTGCTGAGGAAGGCGACCTCTGTCATGTTGTGTTCAGATCATCCTCTCTTTAATGATTTTCAACTGCTTCCATCAGGTCGTCGTTATAAAGTGCCTGCAGTGAAGACAAAGAGACATAGATTGTCTTTTGTACCTACTGCTATTATCATAGTTAATAACACTGAACCATATGTGTTGTTGCCATTGCACATTGTACTTTTTTGATGAAAAATCTAGGTTGTTTTCTCAGGCTTATATTATATTATATTATTTTGGAGTGTGTATGTGATGTGTTGGTTGCCTGTTTGTTTGTTTGTACGGACATCTACAACTATATGTAAAAATACAAAACAAAACAATTTTCAATTTGTTCTAGTTTATTGCACTTTTTGCTGTATATGTATATATGTATATGTAGTTACTATGGACTGAATGCATACATATTATAAAAATTTGGGCTATAACGGTTGTATTGATGTATAGCAACTTGAACTGCTCCCCAAAATGGCACTACAGCAGTGGTTCCCAAACTTTTTTTGCTGGGCCCCTTTGTTTTACACGAAAAACGTTCGCCTCCCCCCCGGCGCGTGAACAGCACGCACACGCACTAACACATCCTCCAACCACACACGCCCATATTTTGCTCCATTGCGGTTTATTTCACACCTCAAACATTTAGTAAACAATTAAGCAAATACAAGTAATCTGCAATAAATTACAGGTAGTAAGAAAATAAACTACTAAATCTTTTACGCTACGTCCGCACCTACACGGGTATTTTTGAAAACGCAGCTGTTTCATCCAAACAGTGTTTCAAATCACCAAAAACTGAGATTTTTTTTAAAACTCCTTTTTTGCGGACGAGGAATACAGAGTTCATCTGGCAACGTCAAAGGTTGCGCCTTTTTTCACGTCACGTTATTGTTTATGTGAGATGAATTGCAGAATGGCAGACAGAGACAAAATACTGTTACTCTGAGTATCTGCAGGTTTCACACGCAGTTACTGTCCCTCCATTTACAAAGGCGTCACGGGTAGTTGTTTTTTCTTCTTCTGTAATACTAATCAACATTGCTGTCAATACATTTTCAAAAAATGCCTCTCTGTGCAAAATGGGTTCAAAAACATAAACAGCTGTGGGATCCTGTTTGTCTGTGATTTGAATCGAGGGAACAAATCGTGGCAGGATCAGCCTGATGTTATTTGTATCCCGCTGTAACTTTACTCTATAAAGAGCAAACATCTCCAAAATGTCAGGAGTAGTTAGTCACTACAACAAGTGTTTGTGAACTAAAAATTAAGAATGTGGGATCCTGTTTGTCCATGATTGGAAGAGCCCAGCGCTGCTCCCGACGCAGGGACCTACCTCAGCACCTGTGCAGGTGAAGCCAAAGGGCAGATTTGCTTCACCATATTTTCTAGTCTTTGGCTTAGAGTGAAGTTGGTTTGGAAACATATTCAGCGATGCTTCATCTCCTGCTTTGCGTTTCTGTGGGCGCCCCGTGCTAGCAGTGTCCAAGCGTTTTGTCCCCCCCCCTTTTCATACCGCGCCCCCCCTGCCATGGCTCTGCGCCCCCCCTAGGGGGCGGGCACCACAGTTTGGGAAGGTCTGCACTACAGCATGTAAAAATCTAAAGATAAGCTCTGGCAGACTTGGTTCTATGGTAGGTCTTAAAGGGTTTAACATCAAAGATTCAGTGGAGAGCTACTGTAACAGCTGAACAGAAAAACTCTTCCTCCCCTGGTGTGCTACTCTTCACAACCCGCAGGACTTTCACCCTCAAGAGATGGAAAAGGGGAACGAGGGCCGACGTCCAGGTGAAACTGAGAAGCTACCAGAGGCTAGCTTCTTGGCTGTGGGGAGAATCCTGGTGCCTGCGTCCACTTCCTCTCCTGACATTTAGTTAATATGTTACGCCGGTGACTGGGACCTGGGCTCTGTGGCTCAGAAGCAGTTTTTCTCACGGTGTGTCCGTCAAACGTTCACTGTTTTTATTGATAACAGCTATGTCTGCTCATCGATCATTGCTTCCCCCAGCTCTGGAGTCGCTGCCCTGCCCAGCAGGTCCACAGGTCTGCATTGTCTTTATTTCAAGTGCCGCTGCAGTCAGCTGTTGATTTTGCAGATCGACCGTCATCAACTCGGTTGGCCCCGCTTAACGTTCGCTCCATAACAAACAAATCATTTATTCTAAGCGATCTCTTTATTAAAGAGTCTCTAGATTTCATGTGTCTGACTGAGACGTGGCAGCAAAATAAGAATTATGTCCAATGTTCCCTCTAATGTTTCATGTGTCTGAGCGAACACACAAACTCCCTGAGCGGTCCCTTGGATCACGGGATCACGTTGTCATTAACGTGGCTTCACTCTACATCAACCAAAACACCGGTGTCGGCACATGAGGACGCTGTCATAGCCCGTCAGCGACATTGATTAGCTGCGTATATACGAATGTGAATCATTGGCTGGACTATGGGATAAGGCGGCATCGTTCTAAATACTGGAGCAGCCAGTCACTGACTAACACTGCAAAGCAGAATTGTTAACGTATTTATTTTAATTTCAATTCAGGTTAGATATCTTTTTGTGCGCAATGCAGATACTCTGTGTGCAGAGAGCGTGTCAGCGGATTGCGCCCGTGCGCAGCTTAGAGGGAACATTGATTATGTCCACTTGAATGAAATCTGCCCGGCTGGCTGCTCCGTCATCTGAACTCCGCGTCTTTTAGGACGTGGTGGAGGACTCGCTGTTGTTTACCAGGACAGATTCACATGCAGTCTGATGACCTCGGACTCCTTTTCTGCATTTGAGTCACAGATGATGGTCAGTTCTTTAAAAACCATTTATTGTATTTTATTCTACCTGATGGGGTCTTTCTAACTGAATTTAATGACCTTCTGACATCCATCATTTCATTGGAGAAGGTTGGGAGATTTGAGCCGTCATATTGATGAAGCATCCTGTAACACTGCTGCTGAGCTCATCACTGTCACTGAGTCTTTTAACTTTAGGCAGCATGTTTCTGGCCCCACACATACAAAGGGTCACACACTGGATCTTGTTTTCTCCCTGGGTTTAAATATACATGATGTATGTGTGGAGGATGTCCATGTGAGTGACCATAGCTGCATATTTTTTAACTTATTATTTTACTTGGATCCTTCATCTCCTAAACTGATGATCCAAAGGCAGATTATAAACCAAGATGCTGCTGGAAGGTTCTCTACCATGTTTGACCCTCGCATGGCTCGTAGTGACCTCGACTCACGTATTTTATCCTTTAATGATCAATGCAAGTTGTTGGAAAGCCCACTGATAACATGTTTACATGGCTAAAATGTTATGGCTCATTCATTGATAGTATTTTCGCCATAGAAATTGTTATGTCCTATATTGTTGAACCCACCATGTCTATGCTGATGCTCTTTGAACGCACCGCATACGTACTCGAGGCCATGCAGTGGCTGCTAGTCTGTGTTCTCAGTATTTTTATGTGTCAGTTCCAGTTTTAGAGCTCTAAAGTGCAGCTATCGTGTTAGGAATATGTTAGGAATAGACAGGAACACTGAGCACACTGAGGTCAAATCTTTATTTTACCACTCGCTGCATTCTTGATGTTCATGTTCTTCTCTTTCCCCTCACCCTGCAACCAGTCATGGTAGATGCTCCTCCTGGAGCCTGTTTTCACTGGGAGGATCTTTGTGTCAAAGGGAGATCTTCTTCCCACCATCACCAAGTGCTGCTCACACTGGTGGCGGTTACCTTACACTGTTAAACAGCTTCAGATGACTGTTGTTGTCTGCTGGGTATTGTCACTTATAAATAAAGTTACAATGGATGGATAGATGTTATTGTGACAAAGAGAAAACAACTGTTGACAGATAGATTGTTGTTTTGTGTGTCTGCAGTCTGTCAGGCTGTCTGATCACAGAGGAAGGCTGTACTTCTCTGGCCTCCGCTCTGACCTCCAACCCCTCCCATCTGAGAGAGCTGGACCTGAGCTACAATCATCCAGGTGACTCAGGAATGAAGCTGCTGTTGGCTGGACTGAAGGATCCAGGCTGGAGACTGGACACTCTCAGGTATGGAGAGAAAATCTGATAGAGGAGGAAGAGCTGGAAACATTTCCCATGTCTTTCACTCACTTCCTGTTTGTTTCCTGCAGATGACACATGAACAATCACACATGCAGGAATATTTTCAGGGACAGACACACTAGTCTAGCTGGATAGTTCATGGATATTTATGTAGGGGTCTCCAAGGAATCTGTTTGCAGGAACATTTAGGTCACAGGTGTACCTGATATAGATGCCAGTGTACCTAATAAAGTGTCAGCTAACATTTGGAAATGGAAGCTTAAATAATGACAAACTGTACATTCACAGCTGAATTCACAATAAATTTGTTCTGAAGTGCACATTTTTCTGTTATTGTTCTCAAACAACAGAATGAGAATGAAATATTGATTCTAACAGGGCCCATAAACAGCATTAGCTTAGCAGCATTAGCTTATCAGAGTTTCTATCATGGTCACAGAAATCTTTAACAGAGAAAAGTGGCCTACTTAGCAATAACTGCTCAAGTTGTATAAAGAAAGGGAAAACAGTATTAGCATTAGCTGCTAATGGCAGCTTACTTAGCATAAACTCTTCACATCTTTATAATGCAAGGGAAAGGAGTCACTCATGGAAGCCTATTTAGCATTAACGTCTCACATCATTATAAAACAAGAGAAAAGGGTATTAGCATAAGCTACTAATGCTTATTCACCTCAAATTAGCTTTAGCTGCTAATGGTAGCCTACTTAGCATTAACTCCTCACTAATATAATGCTAATTCATATCAAATTAGCATTAGCTGCTCATATTGTTATAAGGAAAGAGAAAACAATATTAGCATTAGCTACTAATAGTTATTCAGCCCTAATTAGAATAAGCCTCTAAAAGCAGCCTACTTAGCATTAACTCCTCACATCGTTGTTACCCAACGGGAAAGAGTATTAGTATTAGCTACTATCATTTTTAATAAGTAAGAGAAAACAGTATTAGCAGTAGCGCATAATGCTAATTCACGTCAAAGTAGCATTAGTTAATAATGGCAGCCTACTTAGCATTAACTGCTCACTAATATAATGCTAATTCACATCAAATTAGCATTAGCTGCTCACATTGTTAAAAGGGAAAACAATAATAGCATTAGCTGCTAATAATTATTCACCTAATTAGAGTTAGCTCCTAATGGCAGCCTAGTTAGCATTAACTCCTGACATCGTTATAATGCAGGGGAAAAAGGTTACCATTATCGGATAATGCTAATTTACATCAAATTAACAATAGTTAATAATGGTAGACTTCGTATCACTAGCTGCTGTCATTCTTACAAAGCAAAGGAAAACAATATGAGCATTAGCTGCTAATGCTTTTTCATCTAAAATTAGCATTAGCAGCTAATGGCAGCCTACTTAGCATTAACTCCTCACTAATATAATGCTAATTCACGTCAAATTTGCATTAGCTGCTAGCATCAGCCTACCTAGCACTAGCTGTTCACATTGTTAAAAGGGAAGAGAAAACGATATTAGCATTAGCTACTAATAATTATTCACCCCTAATTAGAATTAGCAGCTAATGGCAGTATACTTAGCATTAACTCCTCACATTGTTATAATGTGAGGGAAAAGAATTAGCATTATCTAATAATGTTGACCTTGGCCCACTGGAAAAGTTCAGAACTAAAGATTTAGGAGTGTTTCTCGATAGCTCTTTCTCATTTGAGAAACAAACAAATTCTGTTATTAAAACCAGCTGTAAGGTTTATATTGTTGATTGTCATTTATACTTAGAAATATTTACTCATATATGCTTAGAGTTGTATAATCGATTGCATGATGATAGAGGTTTGATCCTGAGTAGTCTGTAAAGACTCTGTGTGCCTTCCAGAGTGCTCTGGCATGCACACACCACTTGGGGCCATGAGAGAGGTCGTACCCTCTCTTACTGATTTATGGTGTAGGACAGGGGTCTCAAACTCAATTTAGCTGGGGGCCGCTGCAGGCAGAGTCTGGGTGAGGCTGGGCCGCATTAGGTTTTCCACAAGAAAGGCATGGTTAAAAAATTCCAATCTTCTCAAATCTCTTTATTTTTATTTTTTAACACAAAATATGAAAAATAAATAAACAAATTAAGAATTAATAAGAAAATAAATCAATCTGTAATACATAAATAAAATAATAATAAGATGTTTTTAGTCAGTGAACTTGTGTGTATCTTTCAGGCTTCTATATCTGCTGTATTTAGATTGAAATGTCTGTATTCAGAATCAGAATCAGAATCAGAATGGGTTTATTGCCAGATGTTGAGGTTTACAACATTAGGAAATTGCTGCGGTGCTTCAGTGCAAACAATAAGAATTAAAGTGCTATGTAGAAAGAAAGATATGTGCATGAGATATATACACGAGAATAAGAATTATGAGTGCTACGTAGAAAGATATATAACAGTTCTATAACCTTCTTCTGAACATGAATGGAACACTGTAGAAAATGAACTGTTCTTCTGAACATGGCTTCTCTTGCCTACTCCTTGCTGCTAGAGACCTGGCAGCGTTTCCTCTCGCATAGCCGAGCCAGATTTGGCCTGAGGGAGGAAGCAGTTGCGACCCTCAGTATGTCTTGAAGATGATCATCCGTAAGTCTGGACCTGTACTTGGACTTATTGAAGTTCAAAGTGGAGAAGAGCTTTTGGCACAAGTATGTGCTACCAAAAAGGCACATGGTCCGCTTGAACATTCGGGAAAGCCGAGGGAAACTAGGGCTCAAGTCTCTCAAAAATTGTCCAAGCTTGTCTGCTTTTCCACTCACCTCCCTGAACTTTGCTTTGAGTTCAGAGTTGCACTGCAGCTCAATGAGCTCCATTTGAAGCACAGAAGGGGCATCTTGCACATCAAAGGAGAAGGGGTCCGCAAAAATGTGAAAGGTGGCTCTGTGTGTCTTGAAGTCAGCAAATCTGTGATCAAATTCCTCCTGTAGCCTCAAAATGACATCAACATACTCGTCAGCACTGAATGGTGTGCCTGCATCCACGAGTGCCTTGCATGCTGGGAAATGGCAAAGGTTTGTCTGAGAGAGCTGAGCTTTCCAGAGCGCCAGTTTTGTGGAGAATGCTCTCACGTTGTCATAGGCAGCACTGACAAGTTGCCCCTGGCCTTGTAACGTCTTGTTCAGTACATTAAGCTCATGTGTCATATCAACAAGAAAAGCTGAGTCCATGAGCCATTTGGGATCAGTTAGCACAGGAACACTAACTCCATCCTTCTCCATGAAGGCTTCACTTCTGCTCTCAACTCAAAAAGTCTCTTTAATACATTTCCCCTGCTGAGCCAACGTACCTCAGTGAAGTCGAGCACATC